>NW_007577793.1:647791-714690 GCF_000690725.1 Stegastes partitus
GTATAGATAATGGATGGATGGATCGTGAACTGTGTGTATAGAGTGTTGTGTCTCTGTTTTGGCAAATGAACTACAGTGTAGATGGTGGAGAGACAGTCTGTGACAATAACTGTAATGTATGCTGTCCCTATGTTGGACTGTCAACCAGATTATTTACAATAGTATCATATATGTGTTATTGACATAATATCAATATTCTATTTTTCAAATATTGCAGTTATCAGCACGAGTTGAACCTGACACCCCCTGTTTTAAATCTCTGCAAGTTGATGTTTATATTGTGTCGACAAAAAGATACCAAGAGTTGCTGTCTTCAGTAGAAGCAAGAAATCCTTTTAAACATGCACAGGATGCTTGATCATCAGTAATGTACGGTACAACTTGCATGAAAAAGATATAACAGATCAATCTTAAAATGATATCTGTGATAATCTCTGTTAAAAATGAGACAACAGCAATGGAACACAATTATGTTTTCCTCCCAGACTCCTCCTCACCTTCTGAAAACTCCCTCTACTCCTGTGATGCCCATCCCGTCCACGATGTCTCTGGAGAGCCTGAAGGGGACGGTCTCAGGGGTGGGGAGGATCTTTCCCTGCTCAAAGGCCACACCTGAACACCAAAACCATGAAGAGGAAACATATCATGGTCATTTTCCTATCTAAAAAATAAATGAATGTTGTAAAAAAAAAAAAAAAATTAAAAACTTTACAAATATAAAGTGGGTTTCCTGAATTATGTTGTTAAACTGTTTACACAATTACCTTTTCTGAAGTGAAGTATTGTGTGTGTTACATCAGTGAAACTTATGAGAATACCTAAATCGATGTGCACCAGTTCAGCTGTCTGCTCATCAATCAGGATGTTCTGGATGTGTCTGTCACCAAGACCCACAATGTAGCCGACTGTGGGCACAAAAGAGAAAAGCAAATCATTAGTCAAATCAAAACTGGACCTTGTGCCTAGGATGTCAGCATAACATATTATTGTATCGCTATATATTTGCTGATCAAAAGGAATAAAATACTTTCTTCCTGTAATAATTTGTGAAGTCTTTGTGACCATGAGAAAGAGCTATCCTTCTTCACTTTCATTGGGAACAAAATGGTGGTGTGCAGACAGGTAACAAATTCATTTGATATGAATTGTGTTGTTGTTTGTCTTGCATCAATAAAACAACCATCTTGAAAATAGTTGCCCCAAACATTTTAGTTTCAACTTAAATGAAAATACAACTCTGGGCTTGACTGTGCATTCCTGTGTGACATGTTGTATGTATAGCATGGGGACATTATTGTAGCAAAACTATTTGTCCATGCGTATGGAGAGTTGTCTGTCTGTATCTCAATCCATTCGCCCAAAGTGAGATTTGTCAACGTATAAAAGAAGTTGTCAATGCGAACCAGAATCTACAAAAGTTGTCTCATAATTTGTCTGTCTGTAATCAGATTTTCAAATGTGTAAAAAATCTGCTCATCTGTATTAAAAGTCAGACATGTAACAAGAGTTGTCAATGCACACAAAGGTATTCCTAGTTGAAAAGTCTATGTATTTGAGTTGAGCGGCTTTCCTATCGGCTGTCTTTTTACACATGACTTTTGTGTAGAAGTCATGTGTAACTACTGCGTAACTACTGAGGTACAGAGCAGCAGAGTGGTACGCAGCCACGATCAACGATCCTGTGAGCCTGAGCTCAGGACACAGAAACCCTGATTTTCAGATACTTTTCAGTTTCAGATCTCTCATGGTAGAAGTGTAGCAAAAGTCATGTGTGAAAAGACAGCCAATGGGGAAGCCGCTCGACTCAAATACGTAGACTTCAACTACGAATACCTCTGTATGCATTGACAACTCTTAGTACATGTCCAAATTTGAATACAGGTGAGCAGATTTTTTACACATTTGACAAATCTCACTTCGGACGAACGGATTGCGATACAGACAGACAACTCTCCATACGCATGGACAAATAGTTTTGCTACAATAATACCCCCATATATAGCACATAACCTGAGGGAAACATACAGTACTGTAGTGCTGTGACTGTGTACTTATAGAGGAGGTGGCCACACTGCGAGTGTAAGCCAGACGTTTTTCCATCCAAACTGCGGGATCCAGGAACCGTTCCATGCAGAAATACCTAAAGACTGGCCGAAATTTCTTGCACACCTCGCTGTAGGCCTGGAGCTTCTCATCAAATCTCTGAGCCTCCTATGATGACAGCGAAACAACCATTAACAAGACAGGTGTGAGTTACATATTTTGGGGTGAAAAGTGCACTTTTAATATCTAGCTCTGATTGGATCTGCAGACTGGTGGAGTCGAGTCAATTCAAATACAAATACAGAAAGAGAACGACACTCAAAGTCAAATAAATCAGTGGTAAGTGGATTCTTAGAAACACATTGTGTTTAAGTGTGTTTTCCTCCTAACGCCACTGTTGCCTGATCAGTACCATCATCCTCCTGCGACAGACCATGTTGGTCCAGTCTTGAGGTCGGAAGCGTTTGTGGGCTCCTTTATTGACATCCACCAGAAACTCCCCAATGGGCACCGTGCCGGAGCACCACTCCAACACTCCACTGCGCTGTGAGAACGGCACCACCTGGAGTGAAGTATGAGAGGTGAGTACAGGATAATTAAGTTCCTTTTTCAACAGCTTTCTTTTAGAAAAGCACAGGTATTTACAAGGGATCAAAAGAAATATGGCAACAGAGCCACACATTCATGATTAAATATTCTCCTGAAGTGAAAAACAAAGGCAACCTTGTATCGTCTGATGTTGAGCTTCCTCTTCCGAGTGTCAGTGTTGCGCTGCAGCAGCATGGAGCACATGCTGAAGACCTGCTGCATCACCGCATCCTGCCGCAAGTCGTCCTGACCCTGCGCACACAGAGAAACTCACTGAAGAACCTATTGCAGTTCCTAACATTGATGATCTGATTTTGAGCCTTAGATTAATTCTGTACCCTACAAATATTACAAAGGAAGCATCGTTTTTCATAGACATGTCAAAGTCCTCCAATATACAAAAAATATTAGATTAAATGAGATGAAACTTTCATGTCAATGCACAGAGTACAAAAACTGAGACAACAACTTGCAGTTTAACATTTAACCAGAAGGCTAAATAAGCAGTAAAAGTGCACTATATACAGTTTGACTATATACAGTAGCAGCATCATAAACAGAATGGCATTTACCCAGTATATAAGGTAGTATATAGCTGTAGATATCAATATAAACATAGATACATGTACAAATAAAGAAGGACTAAATAGTGGTGTGAGCAGTTCCAACAGTATGTGACACATGCAGTATATAAACAGTTCAAACTGTATAAACAGTATGAAAAATGCTTTGCTCCTTGTCTCTTCTCTTGAGTGTTTGTCCTTCAGTTTGCAGAGCAGTGAAGAATGTTTTCAAAATCATTGGCTGAAAGTGGAAAAGTTTCTTTGAGCTTCCCTAAAAAGGCATGGACGAGTTTAGAAGCCAATCCTGGTTCAACGTAGAGAAGTTTGATGTGAAAACTTGAATTGCACCTAGTGGGACAATGGCCGTTCTGTAATGTAGGTCATTAGATCTCATATCCAATAACAAGATTGTAAAACAAATTTGCATATTTAGAGATTCTGATTTTTTTTCTGAATGAGGACGGAGGCATAGATTCCAGTATTTCAGCTTTGTTATTAGATATAAACAAGTTCTTATTATTTAAAAAAAATTAAATTAAATTAAATTAAATTAAATTAAAAAAAAAAAATATATATATGAAGTTCAATGGACCCACTTCTGTGTCTGCTTGCTTCTCTTAAAGCAAATGAAGATGTAATCTAGTCACTTTTAATGTTAGCAAGAAAAACCAGAATGGTAAAGTGGGTCGGAGAGGACCTCCCTGCTATCTCTGTGTGGAAATCCCTGGTCTCAAGAGGTTGTGATTCTGGAAAAACTTGGACATAAAATCAATGGAAGGACTCATCTTTTCTGCAGAAATAGAGGAAGTCACTGAAACTTTTGGGAGTTGATTATAACCTGGACTTAAATCTGTAATATTAACATCAATTGCCATATTTTTGAATAGGGAACAGAGGGCACTGGTTTGATCGTATTGTATTTTTACCGTTGTATTTCACCGCATAATATTGGCTACTACACAAATGTTGTGCATTATTCCATTATTCCTCTGTGCTATTAGTGTCACAAACTTCTTCATTATGTGGACCAGTCTCGCAACATTGTTCTTGTAATGTTTGTTTGTTTACTGTGTAGTGTTTGTGCATTTGTGTTGTAAAAACAAAAAATGTAATAAACAGAATTTTTTTTAAAAATACAAAAAAATATAATTGTAAATATACCTGGATGGCAGCCTAACTATTAACAAATTTTAAAATTGATAAAGGTAAATTATCTTATCCTAAGATGTAATGTCTGCTTTTCACATCTAACTGCTTTTGATACACAGCAGCTCCATCAGATTTTCATGTCTGTAAAATATTACTGACACACTTCGACAACTGAGTGACTACAAGAACAGATCAGTATAAGGATTGTATGTGGTAATACTTCTGTGTGTATTCTCTGCTGTGTGGCTGTTTAATTTGAGTTTAATGGCAAAACCATTACGCTAAAAAAAAACAAAATAAAAACATTGTTTCACCATGACTCTCCTAAGTGGTAAATTATTAGCCTTGAAGTGCCAAATGTTCCTGCAAATACAAACATACTCTCACACACATGTAAACAGACACAAAGTTCCCTGCTGTCTGCTGAGGAATGTCCTCATTATAAAGGCGTGAACGCATGTTTGTCATGGCACAAAAACAAGATTAACTATTACCACGGGCCAAACCTAAATGGAAAAGAACTAAAGTGCTGATCAGACTTTAATCACACATGACACGCGCATCTTGAACTTCAAAGAGAGGAGATTTGTTTAGTTGAGAACACACAAGACAAATGACAAAAAAAGTCGTGTTTGTGGTGTAAACTCAGCTGCACTTATCGAGGTCATTAAAGGCAAACTTCTAACACTTCGTCACACACACCGTCAAACACACACACACACTCTTACTTTGACCAGCTGCCTCCTGCTCTTGCCGTCAGAGCCGACACAGTCGATGATCTTGGGCAGGTTGACGCCTCCAGCCAGGTGATAGTGGGGCAGGAAGGATCTAATGGTCACCAGGTTGTCATAGCAACCAGATGGATCCACCTGTTTACAGAATTATTTCAGTATGCAAGTGGTAAATGAGAGGAGCTGATTCACTCTGTAGTCTTGTTTAACATGTTATACGGGAGCAAAATAATCAAAAACAGATTTTATATCACAAGCAGTGCTGTTCTTCTAGAGTACCAGGCAAATAACATCGAGTGAGTCACATTAAATCATGTCAGTCTCCTCTTTCAGCTGACCATGTCACTTTCATCACCCCATGTAAAACGCCCCATCATCTGTAAATGTCACATCTTCAAAACAAAACTCATCAGGCACAATGAAAGCTCAGGAGTTCACTTGTTTTTTTTTTTTTCTTTACCTTGATCTCCATTGTAGGGATGACAACCTCGTCGAGGTCTTTGATTTGCATGATGGGCTGATCAGCAGGGATGGGAATAGCCTCTGGAATGAAACAAGGACACAACGGATGTCAAAGCAGCATTTAGAGGTAAGAAAAAGTAAGCTGTCTTTTCCCCATCATCACACTAATAAATAGCAGTTGTGTCCAAAATGTGTTCATTGTAACTGGCATTGAAATCTAATATTCCTTTAATAATTGCAAGAATATCCCAATCTGAATAAAAATGACTCATGTAACTACCTCCATCACTGGCTTGATTGGAGGGAATTTTCAATCACATTGAGAGGAGTGGCGTAAACCTTTTGATGAACTATTCAAAGAGAGATCCTAAGCAAGTAATATTTAATATGCATACTGTGTACATTCAGCCTTCGTTCCACTCCTGTTCTATAAATTCCATAAGAACAACTCTGCCCTGTCTTTGGCAGAGGAAGCTGCGTAATTTACAGTTCTTGATCAGCTATAAAGGTCCTTTTGAGAATTGTGTGCTGCTGAGATTGCTGTTTAATTAGAAAGAACAGCAGAAATGCAAACGTTTGTTCCCAATGCAGGCCCATGTTGGTAGTTTTCTTCTACTGAATGAATAAAGTTTTCACAGTAAAGCTAGAAGATTTTTTTCATCTATGTCTCATATCTTTCAGGCAAATTAGTTACTTTGCAGTGGGCAGAACCACATAGCACACGCTATGTAAATGCACATCTTATTAGATCTCTTAGTCCAAATCTCTGATCAGAATGACTTCAACCAGCTTTAAGAAATGTTGTCTTATGTAACAGCAGCTACTGTAATCCAATTAAAGTTATTTTAAAGTGTAAAGCATCAGGTTAAATGTTGGAATGTCTTGAAATTTTCAGCACAGAAATCCCTGAATCCTTGAAATGCCCTCCCGTGTGTTTGTCTGTGAACGTCACGGTGCTCCAGCTACTCACTCTTCTCAGTCTTGTGCCTGCTAGCGTCCATATAAGCCAGAGTGATGTAGGCATCACACAGACGTTCAAGCCCTCGGATCATCTCGCCTCTCTTTTTCCTGATTGCGCTGATGATCTTCCGAGCCACATCTGAACGCTCCTGCACGAGGAAGAACTTCATATGTAAAACACAACTGGTGGCTTTGGAGGAGCTCAACAGATAAAGTGTAAATGTGTCTGATGTGAACTGTCTGAGATTGAGGATGCAGTAATTTACTTCAACAAGATGGGCACAGAACAAAAATAATGTGGAATAAAACACATGGAACCCTTTTAATGTGATCTTTAGGAAGGGCTTTTTCATTTTGGAACCATCAGAGAGGCAGAAGAGCAACATTTATACTGCTGCTCTTGTTGTCCACAGTACAGTGAAGAAATGTTTTCTACAAACACATTTTGCACAGTAAGAGGCTGTCAGTGTGTAGGAGTTGTACAGCCAGTAAACATCTAAATTAAACACTGATGCTATTTGTAACTAAGGCCAGACGAAATTGCACTTACCAGAATTTTCTTGTCTTAATTTTTTTTTAAATGTTCCTTATTTTTTCCTATTATGTTCCTATATAATGAAAATGTGTCTTGTTCAAGCCACACATGAAACAGAGAATCATGTACTAACATGAACTATGTATAGATAAAGGCAGGTGTTTGACATTATTTGATGAAAGTCCCACCTGGTCAAACGGTGAGAGCTGTGGTGGGGCACTCTTAGACAGCCGATTCCTGCAAAAGTTCTCATCTTTGTTGGCGTTTACCAGGGCGAAGATGATGAAGAGCGTGTGGTGAGGGTGCTCCAGAGATGCTCGGCAGATCAGCTATGAGGAGAGAAAACAGCTAAAGCAGCAGCAGTATTTTTAAATGCTCCACACTTATCTGGAAAAACCTTGTATTAATTACAAAGATGGACTGATGAGCCCCTCTAGCAAAAGTCAGCTGTACATGTCTGTGTTTTTTCTCAGCAAACTTGTCATATACTACTGTTACTGTGTACAAATAAAGAGTTGTTTTACATCAATGAGGACATTATGGAATCCAGTATCCTCAGCGACGCCAGCTGCCATCTTGGTTCCCATGCGAGCAGCCAGCTGATACATGAGAGGCAGAAACTTGTAGGAAGGGATCAGCTTCACCCCTTTCTGGAACACAAAGCAGTTGAGAAACCCTGAAGAGCTGAACTTTGTTTTATAAAGTGGCTTCAATTCCAAGTGCAAGTGCAATAATAAGCCATTTAGATGTTTCACTAACCTTCATCATGTCATTTACGACCTTGATGTCAGAGTTCTCCAGCCACAGCGAAGCCAGGCGGAACACCCAGGTGTCGTGCTCCTCGCCTTGTTTCAGACACTGGATGTAATTCTCCACCGCCTTACACAGAAAGCGCTGCCTGTCCGTCTGCAGGTTGGACAGCGCCTTTTCATCCAGCTGCAGCTCTTTTCGCACCTTTATCGTGTACCTGTTAAGGCAAAGGAAGAGAGAGTAAATCAAACTCTGTATAAACACCATGTATTTGGGTCAGTGTGTCTCAGCATCCAGGTTCATCTTGCGCACAAAAATCACAAAACTATTAAATTAATGTAGAAAACAACCTGTTGGAGGTTATTCTATGCTCATCTATCAAGTCCACTTCCTCTTTGGCCTTCTTCAGCAGCGCCTGCTTGTTCTCAAACTCAGACGACTTCATGTATTTGTCGATGCTCTGGTACTGAGCGTCGGAGAAGCGAGCCAGAGACAGGAAAGCCTCGGTGCGCTGGCTCTGGAGTCTGGAGTCCTGAAGCCCCGATTCACTCTCTATCACCTCCACCGCCTGAGAGAAAAGCACAAGAGACACTTTTAGCTTGCTTTGATTTAAAAAGTTATGTGCTTCTCTCACATAAGAAAATTAAAATCAAAATAACAATCAGCAGCAAATAAGCAAGAATAAAGTGACAGGTGTTAATGCAAAAGTGTAAAAACCAGGGGACTAGTTCTAACAGATGCACTGAAAAGCTCAAAAAGCATCAAAATAAAACAGTGTGACTTGATTCGGTAAGTTGGGTGGCAAAGCATAAACATACACAGGCACATATGAATTATTTAATTTTGTCCATATGAATCTGCCATAGCCAGAGGATAAAACTGTAAACTTGCACAAGTTTAATATTTATGTCTTCGCCTACTCCTAATTTATCTGGACATAAATAAATTATTCATGTGTGTGTATACGAGTGTCCGGATACTGGCTGGGTGGTGGGTAATAACTCATTCATTTCTCTGAGGGATGCCTGCTATATGTGTTTACTTCAGGGTGTTAGAAAGCAACAGACGAGCAGATCACTTTTGCCACTCTTACAAACATGAAATAGGATCCTACCAGAAGAACAGTTGTGCACTGCAGTCAGTTTATTCATTCATGGCATTTTATGAGTTTTCCAGGAACTGGACACCAAAGTTTGCATGAAAACAATATAGTGAGCTGTTTTTCCAAGTAGATATCCAATCCTACACCGTCCTATAGCCTTAACATTTGAAAAAGCTATAAGCAGGTTACCAGCATATCACAAGCTTCCTCTTACCCTCTCCAGGTAATTTTCCAGTATGACTCCAGGACTTTCCAGGCAGGTCTCAGCCAGCCAGTTACCACACAGCCTGAGGCACTCGGTGTAGACCGGCGCCAAACCGGGATTTAGATCCACCTGACCAACACACAGCAAAAAGAGAACAGGTCAGTCTGAATCATCGAGACATTTTTTTTTTTTTACAATGTAAACATTTTTTTAACTGAATAGAATTACAATATTTACGGAAGTTCCATAATTCTACATATGCATCCATTATCTATACACCGCTTAATCCTCACTAGGTCGCGGGGGGGCTGGAGTCTATCTCAGCCGGCTTAGGGTGAAGGTAGGGGACACCCTGGACAGGTCACCAGTCTACCACAGGGCTACACTTAGAGACAGACAACCAAGCACACTCACATTCACACCTACGGACATTTAGAATCACCAATTAACCTCAACATGTTTTTGGACTGTGGGAGGAAGCCAGAGAACCCGGAGAGAACCCACGCTGCACGGAGAGAACATGCAAACTTCACGCAGAAAGATCTCCGGCATCCTAGCTGGGATGCGAACTGGGGACCTTCTAGCTGCGAGGTGACAGTGCTAACCACCGAGCCACCTTGCAGCCCCTAATTCTAAATATAAAAACTGCTGTCAATACAATGAAGAAACTCCAATTTCAGTATTTTCAGGGTTGTTTAATTAGAATGTGTGTGTTTGACCTTTTCTTCCAGGTTGTGTATCATCTGTCTGAGCAGGCCCAGAGCCAGACCCTGCTCTCCCTTCACCCAAAACACCCGGGCCTCCTCCAGTTGCCACGAGGACACAGGGCATGACACCCAGGTCCCTCCGTCACTGTGCTGCTTCATCTGGTAGACTGCACGCTCTGCCAGCTGGACAGGGAACGCAAGCACTGTGAGTTATCTTACTGTATTCAGGTGGATAATAAAAGAAACCTGATAACACATGTGGATACTACCTGTGTGTTTCCAGCCTTGCAAGCCAAACGGCAGAGCTCCATGAGGTGGTCAGTGAGCACAGAGCTGAGGTATTGGGTGCTGTCGGGGTCTTCCGTTCTGGACAGCAGGGTGTGCTGGGCCACCGAGCGGACGGCCAGAATGGGCTCCACCAGAGCAAAGTCGCTGTCAATGAGCAGCTGGGAGTGCTGCCGCCACTGGCTGCAAACATCTGTCAGAGCCAGATCTGAGAAGGGCCTGATGTAAAAAGAGCATAAAGCATTAAGTAGGACTCATAAATCCTAAAGATGCACCCTTCTGTTACTTGCTTGAGTGTTTATTGGCTGTGATCACCTGGAGAAGAGCTGTTTAACACTCTGCAGCTCCCTGATGCTCTGCAAGTTCCTGAGAGCCGGGTACAGAGAAGACACAGCCTCCAGACTGCCTCTGCAGAGCTCTTCCACCTCAACACCCCTGTACAGGCATAAGCACATAGCTGTGTGAGTGTTTTTGTTTACATAGAAATAATTCCATCATGCTAGAGGTAAAACGTAAGATGTTTGTGCCTCAGTGTCCACCATACCTGGCTTGTTTGAGAGTTTCATCAAATATGGAAAACTCTTTGTCCCTCAGTGCTTGCAGGGCACAGAACACCGATTCATGGAAGCCAGGATTGGACTTCTCACTCCTGATTCGACAAAATACATTTGGAGATAACATTTTTAAAACGTTACCACGTAAATGAAAACCAGCTCTGAGAGTCTTGTAACCGCTGATTATTTTCTCATAAAACAGTAAATGCTGTTAAGTGGCGGAGTCACACAGAATGCTGTCGTTGTGCCATTTGTCCACTAGATGGAGCTCTGACTCCATTCAGTCCTCACTGCTGTCTTCTCAGTAGTACATGAGGAAGCTACAGCCAGGCTACATTACAGGAGTGGGCTGAGTGGAGCTACTGACAGATAAGTTCAGAACCACATTGTGACATGAACAATGACTCAACATGTCTCCTGTTTCACTTTAACTCTCTTTGTCATGACAAGTGACGCGTGCTTCGTTGTGTCGGTCATGCTTTTCATTTACTTTGCATTGCTAAAGTTGTGCTAACATACCTTAAGTTACTCCCTGTCCCTTTATGTTAGCAATAGCATCGCTGTAGTTATGCCAACCTAGCATAGCGTTAGCTAGCAGCTTAAAAGCCAGTAAGTAACTGCAGAAATAACGTAAGTGTACAAAATATTGTGCAGTACAGATCGACTGTTCATCACTCTATCAGTTTGTTATTAATGATATCAATGTTAATTCCAATGCTAAAGGTATGTTTTAATTATCCATGAATCCAATAGTGTAGATAAAATGAATGCAGGACTTTAACATTGGCTGGAAATCACAATATGGTGGAAATGAGCTGCTTGGTGGAGGTCTGCGCTCTCAGAGTGCTTTTCTCGTTGTGTTTTGTTTAGTAGATGTTACCCTTTCATGTGTGCTGATGCTTCTCTCCCCTCACCTCTCTGACAGCTCACAGTCCCACTGAGTGTTCCTCCAGGCCGCCTGGAAGCGCAGATCTCTCAGCTCGGCCCCCCACTCCACCCCTTCAGCCTCCAGACCCCTCATGTAGGTGGTGAGGATGTTGCTCAGACCAAAGTTCTGCAAACCCTGTTGGCACATTTGAGAAAAATAACACTGAGATTGAAGTGAGAGTGCATCACATGTCAGAGCAATTTTACCTGCCATTAAAAGTAAAGTATGCAAATTACTCCAGGGGCAATATTTGTTACATACATCCATCCATTATCTATACACCGCTTAATCCTCACTAGGGTCGCGGGGGGGCTGGAGTCTATCCCAGCCGACTTAGGGTGAAGGCAGGGGACACCCTGGACAGGTCACCAGTCTATCACAGGGCTACACTTAGAGACAGACAACCAAGCACACTCACATTCACACCTACGAACAATTTAGAATCACCAATTAACCTCAACATGTTTTTGGACTGTGTGAGAGGAAGCCGGAGAACCCGGAGAGAACCCACGCTGCACGGGGAGAACATGCAAACTCCACACAGAAAGATTCCGGTGCCCCCACCGGGACGCGAACCAGCAACCTTCTTGCTGCGAGGCAATAGTGCTACCAACTGCGCCACCCTGCAGCCCCTTGTTACATACAGTCATCCTCAAATGTATTCATACCCTCCCATTAAAGAGGGAAAAAAACAGCTGTCACTGAAATGAGTTGAAATCAACAAAAGTAATAGTAAATAAAAATTTAATGAAAATCATGACATTGCTTTAGAATGAAATAAAATGAAATGAAATGAAAAATGCTTTATTTATCCCAGAAAGGAAATTCAATAGTGTAGAATTGTGGTTCAACAGAAATATTTTTTTTAAAAAAACAACAACAACAACAAACAAATAATAAACAAACAAGCATGATGAGACTCGTAAACTCTTTTTTTGTTGAATCCTTTGAGCCAATCACTGCAATCAAGTGTTTTCTGTGACTCTCAAACAGACTTCTGCACCTGTTGACAGGTATTTTCATTTCGACCCACTGCTCATCAGCAAAGTGCTCTAATTTGTCTGGGACAGTTTTGTTTTTTGCTTTATTTTTTAATTATCCTTTTCAACCACAATTCGAAAGCAATGTCTTATTTCCCTAGATTCTAATTTAGCAATTTTTTTTATCGATTATTACTTTTTTCAATTTTTAGTTATTTGAGTGACTATTGTGAAATTTGCCTTTCCTTTAATGGAAGGGCATGAATACATTTGAGGACGACTGTATATGTTGAAGGTCTCTCGACATCCAGGCAGCAATCAAATAAACAGAAGTGTTTTTATAAGAAAAAGAAGAAAAAAAAGCTGTTATCTTTAACAGTCTCAGGCCTGTGAAAAGATCATCCAAACACTGCATTTAGACTACATGGGATAACTGGATGGCCTTTGTAACTACATATCTGCCTACCTCACTCATTAGGAGACTACAAGGCAAGCCGGACACATTGTTAAAGCTAGTGAGCAGACAGCATGAGCATTCCAGACAAAGGGCAGCCACATGTAACAGTTGCACCCAAAGACTCTGTCCACTTAAACCTGCAACATCTTGCACTGCTACACCAAGCAGGAAAAAAAAGACAGCAACAACCCCAACACTCTCTCCTGTGCTTGTCATTCCCCATGTTTATGTGTTTTGTATGAGTGGCTGTGTATGTTGCACTACAGGGAGGGTTGGTTTGTTTTTTCCCCCCCCAGTTCTACACTTTCAAAATCCAGCTTACTCTTGATGTTATAATGATCCTGCATGCTTGCTTTACCGCAATATACTTTCCTGTATGAGATCTTTTGTTGTCTATCTCACCATCTTACCTCCACGATTCCAACTTGTCGAATGACCTCAGGCAAGGTAGAGTGAAGGTCGTATGAGCTCAGCGCCTTCCCCCACATAGCCTCATGTTCATAGGTTCGAATCCTATAAAAGGGTGCAACAAAAAAACATTTGTGTTCGTGACAATGCTTAATAGAGATACTGTAAAGGATCTGATACCTTGATAGTTATTTTCTACCTTGTCAGTGAGCTGGTCATCGTCTCTCCTCCACAGCCGTACAGACTGTCAGGCTCTCCAATGCTCCGATACACTTCAATCAGCAGCTCCTACAAATGTGTAAGACAAAGTCATACACAGAGCACATGAGTGGAAATGATTCTTTCACACATTTACATTATGAAACAAGTTAAGCTTTTGTCACAAATTCTGAAGTCAGTGTCTTTATAAAGTACATTCTGCTCAAATTGTGTCGTAACTCCTGACTGCTTTTGATTGTTCATTTAAGAAACTAAAACGGCTGTCACAGTAATACATCTGAAATGAAGCACAGACCTGCAGGCTGATACTGGTGTCTTCCCAACTCCTCTCGGTCAGGCTGGAGATGGTAAAGTTCTGGCTGTTGTCTTCAAAATGGATTTTGCGTGTTGCTTTGGACTTGGTTCTGCAGAATTAGCAAATAAAGGCGTCAGAAAAAAGAGAACTGGATAACTAGACGTAAAATAAAATCCCATGAAAAAAAAAAATCCTTCTTGCATACTTGTGACTTTCCTCCATGTTAGCTTTGATGTTATCCACATAGATCTCAGTGTACAGCAGAGCGGTGAAGTGAGCCGAGCAGGACTGAGCAGCTTTGGACACCTCCAGGTAGTTCAGCTCCAGCCAGAAGTTCGAGTCACACACTGTGCCGCAGGAATTACTGGAAGAAGGATAACAAACGTAGATGCCAAATACACTACGTATCAGTTACAGCACCTACATCAGTGAAGACACAAGAGCAAGTCCAGTTAAAAAATGAAAAACCCTTGAAAATATGAGCATATTACAAACCTATCAGCTTCCACTGGTCTCTGCTGGTGTCTGAGATAGTCAATAACAGCAAGCATCGTACGCAGAGACGTCTTAACGCACAAGCCCTGACTGGCAGTGCTGGGCTCTGTAAAGAATCATACATTTTTAGATTTTTTTAAAGAAAACTATACAGACTCCTGACTCCAATGACAGTTATCATTCAAGAGGTGTATCACCAGAAAATCACTGGCAAGATTTAGGAATATGATTGTGAACAGTGGTGGAAAACAAAAGGTGCAAGAGTTATTTTCTTTAAAGTACTGTATTTAAGTGCAGTTTTGAGGTACTTTTGCTCTATGCTACTTTATGCAGCTGCTCCACTACACTTCAGAGGAAAATGTTGTACTTTCTACTCCACTGCATTTGTCTGACAGCTTTAATTACTTTAAAAATGACGATTTTGCATAGTGGATATTATAACAAGCTTTTAAAATACAACTCAATGCTAAAGATTAGCGCAGAGGTTTCCAGCCTTTTTGGCTCCTGACATCTTACAAAAGTAGTGTGTTGTCAGGGCCACATTTCAGACATCTTGAAGTTGTTAACAGCTCCACCAAATAGTGATTTTTTTCCCCCAGAAATTTCTCACATGGTTCTATTTCAATAAATGTCCCAATGATCCAATCTCTTGCCAAAATCAGGTTAGATTGCAGAAAAAGTCCAAAAACTGAACGTCCCATCATTGACCGACTAGACCTCAGATTTATCTGCTGCCCCTGGATATAAAATTGTGTATAAAGTTGTTGAAACTGGCTCCACCTGTAGCAGCTACAACAGTAACATGCCGCTGACACACTGATGCTTCACTGTTAATGAAGTCATATATAATAATTTTTCAGTAAGTGGGACCAAACCAATGCTACTACTTCAATACTTTAATTATTTTGCTGTGAATACTTCTGTATTTTTTACTTAAGTAGGATTTTTCATGCATTCAAAAGGAAATAATCTTTTTTTGCAAATCTTTATTGTTACTTTTACTTAAGAAAAGGATGTTAACGAACATTCCATCGCAGTAGACAAATGCCCTGACCCGATGTGAGGAAAGGAAAAGAACAAAGGATCATTATAATTTGTCAAACTTGCCAGAGTCAGAGTTCGGAGGTGTGGGGGATCGACTGGAGGCCGGAACACTTCTACAACAAAAATGGAAGAAGTCCTGAATGTGGGAGGAAAGCAACTTCCTCCATGAGCCGTCTGAGTCATCCAGAAGGATGGAGTGAATGATGAGAGGCAGCAACCTCTGACAGCAGTCCACGCTCACCTGGAGACAGAAGGAGGATGGATTTGAACTGTTTAGCATAAAGTATGTGACAAAGCAAAGATTTGAATTGCCTTCTGGAATGAAACCCCGAACTCATCCCTCCTAGTCTGCCCATACTGTTAATGGAGACACTAACAGTTTACTCTGTCTTGCTCAAAATGTTGAATATATAAAGAACCGTTTCTTAAGAAATACAGAAATTCAGGGTGTGAGCGATGTAGTCACTCCCATTAAGGGTTCTCATGGTGACTTCCATGTGCTCACCAGACACAGTGGTCGTGACAGCAGCAGAGCCTCACTCCTGACCCCTCCACTGTCCAGCAGGGCCGTGCACAGAGCCTTTAGCCAGGCCTTGTGGCTTCCCGCCTGGGGAATCCAAAACTCCTGGCTTTCCAGCTTTCCTCTGGCCTCCGTACTCTCCTTAGCACTCACAGCAGCCACCTGAGCAGAGACGACAGTCAGTAATAGCATGTATGAACACACATTCTAACACTCTCACGTACAGATGAAGGAAATGTTTTTTAAAAAAGAAGAGTGGTAATGTCGAGACACAAACACATCTCTAACCCACCTTGCTCTTGGCTGTTCTAAAGGGATTGAGGTAAGCCAGCATGGGGTCTCTGTTGTCTTTGTGTTGGTCCCAGAAGTTGACTCCAGACTGAGTTGTGAGGATGTTCTTTACACACTGAGCTGCTGCCCGCCTCACCTCGATACTGATGACAGCAGAGCATGCACTCAATATTAATGCAACCAAGTAGCTGACATAATGAACTTTTGATGACTGAGTTTTAGGATTGACTGTACCGCTGCTGAGTGAGCGCATCGTTCATGCAGTTGAGGATGATGTAAAGACACTGTGACTCAGTGGAGGTGAAGAGGGACACAGCCTTTTCATAGAGGGGGTCTCTGCCGTGGAGCAGGGCGATGGTGGACAAGTCTACCGGACCCAGTTCTCCCAGACAGCTGCCTGCTGCTTCTACAGTATAAAGTTTGTGTTTGTATTGAGAAAATCTTTTAAAAACTGAAACGAATCTCTTCAGATGTGGCCAACAACACAGCATGCTCCATCTGTAGAGCTACTTGTTTCCAATACCTAGAATGTCGGCTCCTCCAGTGTGGTTGGCCGCTAGCTTACAGAGCTTCAGCAGACTGAGGACCAGCTTCACCAACACGCTGTCAGTGGGGTCACCTACAAAAGGGGGAAAAAGACATTTAGCTTTACATACTGGACATACAAAAAGCTTTCATGCAGAGACCAATTTCAATCCTTTTTCCTCATACTGTGGCACTCTTTGAGCAGCTCTCGGATCTGTCCCTTGTTGTCGTGAAGCTGTCTGCTCAGCTGCTTTAACCCCTCAAGTCTGGTCAGAGGTAAGGAGTCACAGGACGTCACTGACAAGAAGTGGTCTATCTCCTGTAAAATGGAGGATGTAGGTCTGAGATCACATATGAGAGTACCAGCTTCCATTCATAACTATGATATATCCATTCCTTAATTGGCTGAGAAATCACAGGTACATTTACATCAAAATTATTACAATTATTTTTTGAATTATTTTGGACAGATCCGATATTAGTTTTGGATGTCCTACAATTATTGTGTCCATCACTGTGGATATGTAGGCCACACACATAAAAAATAGGCATTTGACCACTTTAAGCATAAGAGATATGTCAGAAAGGTCCCAGGACTGGTGTCACAAAAGATATATTTCAAACTCAAACTACCAGTTTTCCCCTTCAGACGATCAACCAGCATGTCTACAAAGAGATCCTGCGGCGTTTGCTTCGTTCAGTGCACGAGAAGAGATGAGAGTTGTGGTAGGACAAGTCGTGGCTGCTTCACCATGACAACGCGCCTGCTCACAATGCCCTGAGCATCCGACAGTTCCTGGCTGAGAAGAACATCACTGTGCTGGAGCAATCGCCCTACTCACCCCACCTGACTCTGTGGGATTTTTTCCTCTTCCCCGAGCTCAAGGGGGTCATCAAGGGGACCTATTTTGAAGACGTGGACGACATCAATATAGCCGTGATGATGGAGCTGTGGAGGATCCCGGAAGAATTCTTCCAGGAGTGCATGGCAACGTGGCAGAGAAGGCTGGGGAAGTGTGTTAGACTCTAGGGGGATCACTTCGAAGGGGAAAACTTGTAGTTTGTTGTTTGGATTTGAAATACATCTTTGTGACACCAGTCCTGGAACTTTTCGGACACACCTTATATGCAGGGCTGTTTTAGGTGTGTTTAGCTTCTCTGCATTGGAATTCTTCTACTCATGCAGTTACATCAAGGACAGAAAGCAAACACACTACACGACTTGACAGTGATGATAAATGAAAGAGTGCGTGTCTGATGCTGTTACCTGTCTCAGTGTAAAGGTGCCAGTATTATATTTGAGTCTGTGTTGTACAGATCGCAGCTCTCTGAACTCAGCGATGTCAGGAAAAGGCTCCAACCTGCTAATGGCTCCTTTTAACTTCTGTTGATTTTCTATTACAAGAAACTGCAGCAGGCTGAGGACCTTGTGGGAAAAAAAAAATCAAAATCAACACATGTGGCTCTCATGTGCTGAAAGGAGGACACAAATTTTCCAAGACAGAAATAAACATGTTATAGGCTTTTGCACTTAACTTTTTCAACAGCATCACTGTCAAAACTAGTCAGGATCCAAATTTCTTATTGTTGACTACGTTGTGTTTTTTGAACTCAGTATAAAACTTTTACAAAAATGACTAAATGTTATCGTGCTGCATGTATGGACATATTTGTCTGCTTCACTTTACTACATTAATTCACTACGGTCACCAATCTAAAATTCCTTTTATACAAGGAGTTAAGTAACAAATCAGCATGTTATTTGGGAAATCTTGGTATCTTTTCCATTAAGTGAGGGACATCTACCTAAAACAGATGCACAGCTTTATCAGTCAAGCAGCAAAGAGTCCATCCTTGTGTCATGTCCTTGTGTATGCACAAAAGCCACAAATAGCATAATAATTCACACAGTATAATATATAATGCAATAACTGCACTATCTGAATTTCTGTAGTATGTTCATGAACCCAGTGTAAAAGAGATGCTTCCGTTCAGGGCATAACATCTTATTTTACTGGCCTCTAGTGGCAACTTTAGAAAATGTTTACCCATGTGCATAAATACTGCTGCATTCATTTGAAACTTCCACAGGTGCATATTTTCTATGTTAATGTGCCGCATGTTGCATCTATCTCAAATTAAAATAGCTTTTATTATCACCTACCTGCTGTGAGACGGAGGGCCGGCTGGTCACCTGAGCAGTTAGAGTCCCAACGATGACCTGTAGGTGGCAGTCTAGAGCATCATCACAGAACTGCAGTGCCGCCTGACACACAGAGGTCAAAAGGTCGCAGCACAGAGAGAGGCTTCTGTTTGAGACCTCGTCACACTGTTGTGGTCTGTGGTTAGAAGAAGAGGAAGCTTTATTGTCATTGTACAAAAACACAACAAAATTTCGTTTTGCATCATCTTTGTAGCAGCTAATATGGTCACAGTTCTTAAAAAAACAAAAAGTTAAAAGGTAATATAAATAATAAAAAAGCAATACAGAAGGAAAGCACACAAACTGGTTAGAAAAGATGTATAAATGGTATACACTATGTAGGTACATTATAAATATGTCAATTCTGTGAGTGTTCGCATGTTTGACCTGCTGTTGAAATGGTGGATGAGAGTATAAATGATGTCTCTGAGGACGAAGGCCCAGGCTCCTCCCAGACCGTCCTTCACCTCCCTGAGCAGCAGGCTGACAAACAAATGGTACATGAGGAGGATGCGATGACGTTCATAGCTGTTGGTCGTCTCCGCTGCTTTTTCACAAACCGCCAGCAGAATTCTCTGGATAGAAATCTACAGCGCAGAAGCAAAAGACAGAGGAAACACAAAAAACAAAAGGTGAATAATGTCAAGACATGCAATATTAACAAAAACCCACATAAATGAGCCGTCTTACCGGGGTTTTTGACAGAATGGCTACCAATGACTTGTGGTTGGCACTGTGGCATTTGCTGAGGTAGTCCAGCGTGGCTTTGATGACATGTGAGCTGAAGTACGGTGGATTTGGTACAGGATCCAGTTCTCTGAGAGATAAAACATTTCATATATTTAATATTCAGATATTTGAAGAGAAGTATAACACAAACTCAAACAAACTAACCAAATTAAATTAATATTAACAACCATTACCCAATGAAACGTTTCAGGTCTCCTCTGTCTCCTTCAACTCCACTTCCTTCATACAGAGTCATCAGCAGCTCCACTACAATGTCTGCCAGGTTACTGTGGATCAGGTTGTCAATTTGCTGTGGACACATTTTCAAATATTTATTGTAAAATAAATCTTCCATTTAATTGTGGTGTACACTGCACAATCAGTGGAGCCTGTGATCCTGCAGCTCTACAAAGGCCAGGTCAGAATTTTACTCTGACTTGGGCAACATCATTCCTGAAAATGACTTTCAGAGTGCTACAGTGATTTGCTTTCCCTTCCTTTCACAGCTTTTAAAAACTACTTTTTGCTGCTGAATGTGTCGGATGTGATGAATAGAAAAGCTGCAATGAATGAGAAGTGTAACCATGTATGTACTGCACATGTGGGCTGGTGGGTTGCGTTCACCTGTTTGCCCAGGCAGCTGACATCTTTAAGCAGGTCGTACACTCTGTGAGCCTTCTCTCGCTGCTGTGCAACCCGTGACTCCTGGCCAGGCAACGCAAAGTACGGCAGAATGTTCACCATGATCTTGGGAAAACAGTCAGCCAACAAGTTTGTCCAGTCCTTCTCAAGATATCTGCCGATAGACTTCACTTGCTCAAAGTCATCCAGGAAGACTAAGTGAGGGATCAGCACCTGGTAGGAGGAGCTGTAAGGACGATGGAAACAGTTGCTCATTCGTTATTGTCTTCATATACTGGATGCTTGTTAACCCTGTTTATATTTCTACACTAATTTCAAAACATTATAATAGCAAGAAAAAGTACATTTCATAATAGTAAAAGGAGAAGTGATCCGGGGGGTATACCATGAAATAAGTTTGACATAGTGGGGCTTTTTTTGTGTACGTCAGCTCGACAAAAACTAAAATCCCAGCCAGAGATTACAGGTATCACAAAGGTGGTTATCAACTTTCTTTGTCAACTCAGGCTTTCTGCTTCAAAATCCATGTGAGTTTGCATAAAAAGGGGCATTTAATGAGTCACGTGACCCTTCTTCTGCACAAAATGAAACAATCGTGTGCAGCTGCTTCAGTCAACACGTTGTTTTAATGAAGAACAATGAGAAATATAAAAATTTATGATGGTAAAAAGCGCTGCTACAGCAAACGATGCAAGACAGAAATGCTGGTAGAAAACTGTTAAACATGTTCATATATTTATTTTACTGATCGATGCAGCTGCTCATGTCTAACTGACAGCTGCACATTAGAGCTGTTAAACTTTTAACTTCATCCATTTAAACATGGTCTTGTATTGAAGTGCATTTAGGTCCGACACTGTCTCATAATGCAAGATATCCATCCATCTATTATCTATACACCGCTTTATCCTCACTAGGGTCGTGGGGGGGCTGGAGCCTATCCCAGCTGACTTAGGGCGAAGGCAGGGGACACCCTGGACAGGTTGCCAGTGTATCACAGGGCTACACTTAGAGACAGACAATGCTGGATATAATTTTAATTTTTGGCCAAATCAAAGCGAAATTCATGTTATTGATTGAATATTCTCTGTAACTCTTACCAGTAGAATAATCAGTGTTCCATCAGCTCAGTACCAGCAGTGTAAATGGACTTGACAGCAAATCAGTGGCAAACATAAAAACATATTTATGTGATTTTTGCTTTGCCAACTAAATACATGTTGGGTTCCCATGGCAACGTGATATATACAGTGTGTGACACTGTAACTACCCGGCTTCATTCAGTGATATTAGTAACGCACGACACAGTATGTTTGCAGATCAAACACATTTCCTCAGCTGAGAATCTGTATCACTGATAGAGAATCATCAGGAAACGATTTGATTGAAGGGAGACACTCCTTTAAGCCGATTTAATTCCGAAGCTCTGAACATTACCTGCTCCTGACTAGGTTATCTCCACAGCTTAAGTTACCATGGAGATCTAGCCAGATAAAAAGAGAACCACCTTTGTGACACTGAAGACTCATGACTCAACATACCTCGCTAACCCGCTAATCTTGCTTCATAGTACAGCCCTCAGAGTCATCACCAAGATTATTTTCTCACTTGTAGAAATCTTTAACCGTGTCGTGGTCGAGGAGACTGTAGGGGAAAGATCCAAGAGTGTAGCGGTCATCAGACTGTCTCTGTGCGAGCCACTCAGCTACCAAGTAGTACAGGTGAGAGCTGACAAATGTTTTCACGTTCCTGTAGCCGAGCGCCCTGGAAACACTGCACAACATCTGTGAAGAAAACAAGGAAAACACTCTTTACGTCATTCTGGGCTTTCAGTAGTTTATGGTTTCATATGGAAAAATGGTTTGAGTTATACAGTGAGATGTAGAATTAAGTTTTGCTTACCTTTTTAATGAGCTGTTCCTCGATATTATTCTCCTTATAGGACTGGAAGAGGGCAAACAGAGACTGTTTTTCACACACTGGGCTGCAACACAGCACAACAGACAAACTCTTCAGCAGGGCAGCCTTGCGGTTGAACGTCTCGTCCTGCTGGTCCTCTGAAGAGCTGCTTCTCTGTGTGTGATCAAACAAATAATACATGCAAACAGACAGAAAACATGAGGAAAGTTTTAAAAAAAAAAGAGAGAGGCATAAAACCCATAAAAAACTGTTCCTAATGTGTGGAAATGATCTTACTGGGAGCTTCATGCCCTCCTGAGCCTTCAGGTAGATGTTCTCAAAAGCTGCCTGCTGACATTTCAATGGCAGCATCTTCCTTTTATCTGGATGTTCTGGTTTGAACTCCAGAAACAGTCTGGACACGCAGGAGAACAGTAGCAATGATCAGATACACAATATACAGTGAAATAAGGTGTCTTTTTCTATCTTACCAATGTACAGATTTAATATACTATTAAGTACATTTGTCTTTCTATCCAACTAATTCTGATTGTTAGTGATTGTTCTCATCCAGATGAAGCGTACCTCTCAACTGACATAGCGACCAGCATGCGGACTTGGTGGTGGGCATCTGCCAGGTGAGATGGAAGAACAGCGGACACTGGACTGTCTTCCTCTCTTTCCTGCCCTCTGACATTTAGGATTGCCCAGTTACAACGTGGGTCAGCCTGGCAGAAGGGAAAAGGCAAGAAGCACAAAAAGGCAAACAAAAAAAGGTGATATTTAAGTGGTACCTAATATTTCTCACTCCAAACCTCAGTTTTTGGTGATCACGCATAAGCGTACTAAAATAATGAAAGCAGCAGAAATGTTTGGACAGTTTTACAGAAAAAGCTTACCTCTAACAAAGCAACCAGACATTGCACTAAAGCAGCTCGCACAGCGGCCACGCATTTCCCTGATTGGCTCAGGAAACTGAAAAACAGCACAATGGGTGGATCAGTCGTAGTAATAGTAGTGACTGATAAAATGATTTGTGTTTTCAAAGTCTAATACTAAAGCTAACCCTTTAAAAAACAGAATTCAGACTTTGTGAGACCTCGCTCCCCTGAGACAGTTCATTTTGGGAGGTTTTCTGTTTTTTAAAGACCAGCCTGTCATCTATTTATGGCGTAAAAATTAGCTTCTAACCAGAAGCCGGACACCACTTGCAGCAGGGACCCCTGAACGTGTCTCATCTCCTCGGGCATGTGATGAGTTTTTCCCAGGCTCTTTATGGAGGGTAACAAACTTAGCAGCACAGCAGCACAGATCTCTTGGTCCTGACGATACAAAGAACAGAGGTCCCTGTAAACACAGCAACAAATGCACCGATTATTCACCATGCAAACATATTAGGTTGCGCTGCTCACAAAATGAATGCCAATAACAACTGATGTAACACCAGCAAAATGAATTTGTTTGGCAGAAATGTTTCCATACGCCAGAGGACGGAGCAGCGAATCAAATTCCTCTGGAGAAAGAGAATCCTCAGCAGGAAGCTTCTTCAACAGGACGAGATACTGCAAGAGAACCAGATGTTAGTGTTCAGCAGCTAAAGCCTTGTTGCCACTTCGACCTTGATGCCTTTACATTAGCTGCTACCCACCATGTTGAGGTGCAGGGCTTTGCTAAAGTCGATCTGCTCCACCAGCAGCAGCAGTCTGCGTCGCACCTCCTGTGGTTTGAAAAGCAGACCGTGGATGGGCTGGACGGAGCCGCACTCACAGAGGAACTCAAGGACTGCGAGCAGAGCCAGGTCCTGCTGTGCTAAATAATCATCTGCTAGCAGGCTTTTTGCACCTGTCAGAGGGTAGAACAATGGTTTGTTATTCATTGATATGAGGATAAGCAACTTTATTGGTGTCTCGGTGATACAAACGAAACAATAAATCATACACACTTTTTTGTTGTCCTCTTCTTCATGCAAGCAGACTTGGCAAAATATTAACGAAATATTTACCCATCAATCAAAGGCACTGAACCCTAGAAGTGAAATTCTGCCATTTTTTACTGCTCACAGCATTGTGTAATTTAGGGAACATAAAGGCGCATCAGGGTCAGTGGACCAAAGTAGAAAGTGAAGCCATTAAAAAAAAAAACAGTGTTCAACCTAAAATGTATCTAAAATGTTGCCTAAAAACTCTGTAAAGCTGCAGGATGTGGCTGAATCTTAGTCTAAGGCAGTTCCTGCCAGTGGAGCTATCAAAGCCTGCTTTTGACAGTCAACATTTGTAAGTCCATCCATCCATCCATCCATCCATCCATCATCTATACACCACTAAATCCTCACTAGGGTCACGGGGGGGTTGGAGTCTATCCCAGCTGACTTAGGGTGAAGGCAGGGGACACCCTGGACAGGTCACCAGTCTATCACAGGGCTACACTTAGAGACAGACAACCAAGCACACTCACATTCACACCTACGGACAATTTAGAATCACCAATTAACCTCAACATGTTTTCGGACTGTGGGAGGAAGCCGGAGAACCCGGAGAGAACCCACGCTGCACGGGAAGAACATGCAAACTCCACACAGAAAGATCCCGGGTGTCCTCACTGGAATGCGAACCAGTGAGGTTCGCATCCTGCTGCGAGGCAACGATGCTAACCACCGCTCCACCTTGCAGTCCCACATTAGTAAGTAAAAAAAATGTATTAATTAAATTTAAAATATTAAAATATTCATTTATAATCACCAGCATGAATAGTCATGATGTTGTGACTCTGTTAAGTCAAACTAGTCCTTGGAGTTCTGTTTAAAGCGCCTGCATGCTTAAATAAAGTATTGATATTTGGTGCCAGAGTATCAATAATTTATTGCAAGAGGAAGCAATAAAATATACTGCCGCATCAATATGTTGCCCCATCCCTACCTTTGACTGCTATATTCTGACGTGATATGCTTGCTTTATTAAGCACTTAGTGAAGAAACACATGACACAACAGCAAAATAAACCCAGAAACATCTGACACATCACTAGCAGCTGCTTCAACAGTTCTGAAGTATTTATAAAGTTTGTTTTCCGTAAACGTCTATTTCTTTAACAAGCAAGAAACTGATTTAGTAAAAAGTGAACCTCCTCCTACCTGGGCCACAGGAGGTGTCATTGTTGTCTCCCTTCTGCCTGTGAGTTGCGCTGGTGCTGCTGTGCGATTCTTCACCATCGTCAAACAGGTCGACGTCGTCCCCTTGTTGAGTTCTGGTCATTTCCAAGTCATCATCCATATGATCGTCCTCTTCCGCAACACTGACTTTCTTGGAAACACTGCTTAGCTAAAAAGAGACTGAATTCAGCTCCTTGTTGTTGAAATTAAGATTTTCAACAAATATGTAAAATCTGTGACATACTACATCTGTCACTTACCAACAGTTTGCAGATTTCTGCCAGTTCACTGAGAAGGCTGGCTGGCAAGATCATTATAAACAAACCAGAGGACATCGGACAAACCTTGTTCTACAAAAGAGAGGAGAAAGCATGTAATCTCAATCGACAATGGTGAAACTGTCCATATATAGATTTGATATCTTAATATAGCTTGATGATAGCTTAATTGTTATGATAAAAGCTTTAGTCACCTTGGTTTTTCTGCAGGCAGACTGTGTGCAGAGCTTCATAACAGACCTCAGTGTGGCCATGGTTCCTTCCTCTGTCATTTTTACTTTCACACTGGAGACAAACCCGGTGAAGTCCTGGGCCAGAGCCTGGTAACAACAACATCCCAATCACCTCAAATTGAAAGTTCATCATTCATTTCACCTGTTATTTAAGGAACATAAATACATTCAAATACTGACTAGCAGCACAAGAGTTAGAAGGCAGGCTTCTCATGGACATCATATCCAGAGAAATGACAAATGTATCATATAATATTATGAATTTAGATCAGTCTGGATGTATACCTTTGCTTTCGTGAAAAGCTGTGAGCGGAGGGCCTGTTCCTCGCTCAGAAACCCAGTGGAGACGTCAGCTGCTAGAACACCAGTCAGCTGACTGAAGCAGCGCACCAGACACTCTGGAGGGGTGGACTGAGACTGTGGGGGGGGAGTGGATTTAAAACAGCTCATCACTGTGAAGGCACATCGATCACACACATACAAACACATTAACTTGAACTCACATCAGGAGAGTAGCAGTTGAGTAAATTGTCAGCCACACAAAGCAGTGCCTGCTCCAACTTGCTTCTGAGGCCGGGGGCAGCGGCCAATTGACTGTCAGCTGACGGCGTCTTCAGTGACTCGTCAGCCCCTCCGACCTCTGAAGGCAGCATGTTGAAGCTGAACTGCTGGTACAGTCTCTCCACCTCCTCCAGGTTGTCTTTGGCATCAGATGGTGGTTGTTCTTGAAAAAAGGCACTTAAAAAAAAAAAAAAAAAAAAGCAATTACAGACAGAGTTGTTTTTCTAAAATGTCTGACCACTAAGTACAGAGAAGACAGGAAGAGCTGATGCAATGCAAAACTTTAAATTAAATTCACCTATGTGGACAGCAACAGTGATGCCAATAAACAATTTAGTGTGCGAAAATGGAGTGAAAGGGGGTTGATTTGGTATTATGAAGAAAACAGGATCACTTTTCTCACCTTTCAACTCCTTCAGCATCCAGCAGAAACTTCAGGCCAACTCTTGTGTCTTTCAAGGTCAGTGAGACCAAAATGTTTGCTGTTAGATTGTCAGGAAAATCTCTGCACAAAAGAACATAATAAAACAAAAATATAGGAACAACCATCTCAAAATCAACAACAAAACCAACATACTAGGGCTGTCACAAAATCAGATTTTCACTGATATTTTTATATTATCAGTATATTGTGACATGTCTAAGACATAAATTAACAAAGAAAAAGATTCTGTACAGTACAACAATAGAACAAAAGTCTTATACACAACACCAATCTTTAACTTGAGCTTTTCATCATGAAAACATAAAAGAAGTTTGATAGATATTTCAGCTTGCATGAACGTGTGGAACCAGAATTCATTCATCAACGGTCAACATCAGACAAATAGCAAGGAAAAGCAACACAGCGCCAACCTGCACACGATGGGATGAGGTCTGGAGTTCTCCTCCATCTCATCACTCTGATCACTCATCAGCAGCCAGGCGATGAGGGTCTCCTTCAGATTAGGTGATGCAGATCCTTCTGTGACTAACACATAGTCCCAGCCTGAGCTGGAGATGACACTTTTTGGGACTGGACACTTTAGCAGGGCCTGGG
The DNA here is from genome assembly GCF_000690725.1 of Stegastes partitus. NCBI lineage: Eukaryota > Metazoa > Chordata > Actinopteri > Pomacentridae > Stegastes > Stegastes partitus. Next base: position 675,319 of record NW_007577793.1, read on the forward strand.
CTAGACAGAGTGCAGCACTCCTGTGCAAAAGAAACGTTCAAACAAAATATATTAACATTTTTTTGGTTTTGTTTTTTTAACATAAACAAAGCCTAAATGTAGTGTTGCACAATACGACTATATGGCAACTCACTGGGATGGTTTGCATGCAGATCCAGAGAAAAGCTTCCAGAACTCTCTGTCCATATTAATCAGTCCACCATGGACAATGGAGGCCAGCAGGTCCAGGCTGAGGGACTCTGTCTGGGGTGAGCTGACCCCTCGCACTGCCAAGGCCCATACCCGAACCCAGAGCCTACACAGCTCCGCCCTGTAGACCTGGGCTCTCTGTGGGTACTGGGCCTGGCAGCGGGCCACCTCTCTCAGGCAACGCAGCACATAGAGCCCCCTCTCTCCTCTCCGCTGCTCTGCCAGGAGCTGGTGCAGCACTGACAGCAGCGGGACCAGCTCCTTGCCGGGCACCATGGACGGATACTTAGAGGTGAGCACTGCGGTGATCTGCAGCCTGAAAATGAAAGCTGGGAATGACTTTATGCGAGGCTTGATCTCTGTTGATTACAATCAGGAAAGGAGCAGGTCTCCCTGTATATTTTGTACACCATTAAAAAAACAATAGATTGTGTTGTGATTTTCATACCATGGTATGACATCAAAGTCGCTGTGCTGAGGCTGCAGATGATCGCGGAGGACCTCCCAGCCTATTTCAATGCGCCGTCGCTTGCTGGCGGCTCCGTGGGTGGGGCTGCCCATCTGTGTGGCTCTGAGGGAAGCCTGGGTGACCTCCAGGATATGAGTGTCACTGTCATCATTGAACAGCTATAGCAAGACAAAAACACAAGATAAAAAGGAATACATTTGTCCAGACAGGGTAAAACAGGCTTCCTAACTGCACTATATAGCTACACTGTGATTTCCTTTGCACATACAGTCGTGGCCAAAAGTTTTGAGAATGACACAAATGTTGCATTTTCACAGGGTCTGCTGCTTCAGGGTTTTTAGATGTTTTTGTCAGATGTTTCTATGATATACTGAAATATAATTACAAACATTTCATAAGTATCAAAAGCTTTTATTGACAATTACACTGAGTTCATGCAACAAGTCCATATTTGCAGTGTTGTCCCTTCTTTTTCAAGACCTCTGCAATTCTCCCTGGCATGCTGTCAATCAACTTCTGGACCAAATCCCGACTGATGGCATCCTTTTCTTGCAAAATCAATGCTTGAAGTTTGTCAGAATTTGTGGATTTTTGTTTGTCCACCCACCTCTTGAGGATTGACCACAAGTTCTCAATGGGATTAAGATCTGAGGAGTTTCCTGGCCATGGACCCAAAAACTTCATGTTTTGTTCCCCGAGCCATTTAGTTATTACTTTTTCTTTATGGCAAGGTGCTCCATAGTGCTAGAAAAGGCATTGTTCATCACCAAACTGCTCCTGGATGGTTGGGAGAAGTTGCTCTCGGAGGATGTTCTGGTACCATTCTTTATTTATGGCTGTGTTTTTAGGCAAAACTGTGAGTGAACCCACTACCTTGACTGAGAAGCAACCCCACACATGAATGGTCTCAGCATTCTTTACTGTTGACATGACACTGGACTGATGGTAGCGCTCACCTTGTCTTCTCTGAACAAGCTTTTTCCAGATGCCCCAAACAATTGGAAAGGGGATTCATCAGAGAAAATGACTTTACCCCAGTCCTCAGCAGTCCAATCCCTACATCTTTTGCAGAATATCAGTCTGTCCCTGATGTTGTTTTTTGGAGAGAAGTGGCTTCTTTGCTGCCCTTCTTGACACCAGGCCTTCCTCCAAAAGTCTTCACCTCACTGTGCGTGCAGATGCACTCACACCTGCCTGCTGCCATTCCTGAGCAAACTCTGCACTGGTGGTGGCCTGATCCTGCAGCTGGATCAACTTTAGAAGACGGTCCTGGTCCTTGCTGGACTTTCTCAGGCGTCCTGAAGCCTTTTTTGCAACAATTGAACCTCTCTCCTTGAAGTTCTTGATGATCTGATTGATGGTTGACTGAGGTGCAATCGTACTCGCTGCAATATCCTTCCCTGTAAAGCCCTTTTTGTGCAACATAATGATGACTGTACATGTTTGCTTGCAGGTAACCACGATTAACAGAAGAGGAACAATGATGTCAAGCACCATCCTCCTTTTAAAGCATCCAGTCTGTCATTCTAACTCAGTCAGCATGACAGATTGATCTCCAGCCTTGACCTCGTCAACACCCACACCGTGTTAACGGGAGAATCACTGAAATGATGTTAGCTCGTCCTTTTATGGCAGGGCTGAAACGCAGTGGAAATGTCTTTTTTGGGATTAAGTTCATTATCAAGGCAAAGAGGGACTTTGCAATTAATTGCAGTTGATCTCATCACTCCTCATAACATTCTGGAGTTTATGCAAATTGCCATTATAAAAACTGAAGCAGCAGACTTTGTGAAAATTAATATTTGTGTGATTCTCAAAACTTTTGGCCACAACTGTACACATGTTGCTGATATGATAGCAGATGTACGGTTTGACCTGACTTACCTGGCGACAGATGTCCGCTGTGAGCTCAATCAGATTGTCTTTAACAGCGATGTTTCTGGTCCCCGTGACGTACTTCCCTCTGCTGCCTATGTGACTAATTTCTCTGACCAAAGCATCATACAGGTTGTACAGCAGACTCTTCCACTTGGTCCAGTCCTCAGCATGAGCACCTAATATGTGAGAGAAGACACACTGAGTATTGGTTTCATTGATTAAGTACATACCTGTGTTTAAACTATGCAATGCTCATTAACAGTTTTTCAAAGCAAACCTCAGACTCAGTCACTGTTTTTATTAACTTCCTGGTATACTTTTTTTTTTTTTTTTACATTAGATGTTTGCAAATTTTGCAAAAATTGCTTGAGAAACTGTTGGTGCTCCATAAGAACCATTCTTTTGGTTTCAAACCACTAGAAACAAATCTTTATATGTAGTAACAAAGTTACTCAACACAATTAGTAACACAAAAATGAAAGAAACACCACTCAACCTGTGTCCTGTGTCTTGGCGCCTTTGGGGTGATGAACACAAATCTGCAGATTAAAGAATCCAACAATTTCCTCTTTGAGAGTCGCACTGGGCCTCATGTCAGCCCAGATGTACAGTATTGTCGTCAGAAGCTCCTCTCCCAGTCGACACACCCTCATCCTACAATTCATGGCTGCAGATCTCAAGAAGATGTTCATAGCTGAGACGAGGTGTTCCAAAACGGTCAAGTGTCTCTCTTGCCTAGCAGGAAAATGGGATTTAGCAAACAATTTTTATATTTCACTGTCACAACTAATAATATATACTGTTTTCAATGAACAACAAAAAGGTGTTGACAGGCATTGTTAGATATCTATAGGGGTTGGTAAAAGGCTTCACCTGGCATTAAGCAGTGCTTTGGAAAAGAAGCCGAAAAGAGTGTCGTTAAATCCTTCAGTCTGCATGCAGCAGCCCTGAACCACCGTGTGGATGACTCTGCTCACCAAAACACGGTTGATGGCTTTGGATGAGGAGCTGAACAAGCTGCAGTACAAGTCCAAAAGACCTGTGGATCAGAAGTAAGTACAAATCAAACTTAATAGATGACAAATCAGGATAAATAATTTAATTATGTAAACCGATATCTAGACAAATAGCCCACTGACTGTGCCACTGCTGTGGAGTGATGTCACACCAGTACTTGCGGACAGACAGGACATCCTTTATCAGAAGGCTGCTGTAATTTTCTCCATAGGCTGAACAAGAATATGAATTCTCCAGGACATCTGTCACATGTTTCAGCAGGTCACTGCACTTTAGTTTAGGCCCACCTGCAGGAAAAGACAACTAACTATAATTCCTACAATATATTCAAAATACCTGCTCAGTTTCTATAGTTTTTTATTGAGGTGACGAAGTCAAGTGAAATAATGAAAGATACTGATTGAACATATGTGAAAAACATAATCCAGTGATGTAATATAATAGCAATCATTTCAGCTCAAATTGTTTTATACCATAATCTGATTTTCAAAAGACAGCGCCCTTACGTTTGTTTGCACATCGAATGAAATATTTGATCAAGCTGCAAATTTCAGCCATGTTCTTCTGCCGTATGGCCAGCGTAGTCGCCGTGACATTGGATTTGCTTGATTGCATGCTTTCGGTCTCCTTCTGGACATAGCGTTGCAGAAACCTGATGACGGAGAAAAGTTTGGGGTAATAAACAGGATAGAAAGTATTCAGTAGATAGTGGAACTAAAATCTTGTTACTTTACAATATTAACAGGTATGTTGCAAAATGTGGAATAAGAACAGATTGGTGTGAAATAACATGAAAGAAAGAACAATAAATAAAGTTTCCAGCTGTTATTCTGTGGTGAATGATACACAAACTGAAAGTAAAACTAGACTGTTTAGATGCAAATAAACTAGCCCCATTGTGTTAGCAGGTAAAAAAAATAAAAATAAACACCACCATAACCTCCTTGAACTAAGAAAAGATCTTACATAGCCAGGAAATAACCTGACATAGATTACTTTGTGTGCATTGTGTTGCACATTTGCAAACATGCAAACATGCAGAGGCAGGTTACCTGAAAACAGCATCCCATGTGAGCTGTTTGGAGCCTTTTGCTTTAGCTCCTGAGGTGCGATCCAGTTCTTGCACAATCTCTGGAGATCGAATGAGCCGCCTGAAGCGTTCAGCTTCTTTCTGTTTGAAAAAAATCACAAGTGCTCAGTTTTATATGATAAAACCGGTTAATCAGTATGCCTGGCAGCTTGGAGCAATGCATCCAAATGTATTGTTTATATGTAGGTGTGTTACCTTCCTCTCTGTAGCTTTGTCATTCTCCAGCCCTCTGCAGCAGACCAGGAGATCATGAAGAGCCAGACTCATTGTGCTTCACTGTAGATGTAACGCAGACTATTCAGCCTGCAATGACAGGATGTAACCAAGACAGGATATTACTTTCAGTCACTGTATACCTTCTTTGCAATTACGTAGTATGTGTATCAATCCACTTTGTTGTGCAACCCGCAGACAAGTGAAGACGCAGTTTAAATAATTACCAGTAACCCAACTACTAGTAATCACTGTACAGTCAGAGTGGCCATGCAGTCGATTTATTTTAGCAACACGACATTACCAGACTAGCTTTGAACTTTATTAACAAGCGTCCATTCAAACTTTGCTCTCAGTCTGTTCACTGACCTCAGATTACTGTGCTGCTTGTACTTACGGAGCTGTCACACATGCAAGTGCCGATGCTAGCTGAAGTGCTACTGTTCCTCCCATGACAACTTTACCATCTTGACGTGCGTTAACAGCCACACGCACGCACACGCTCGACACGCAGGATATTCCCGCCCCAGCAGCAGCGCTAAAAAGGCTACGTCACATCCTGGTCGTGGCTAGCATCGAACTAGTCCGTAGCTTTTCTATTAACACCACAAGAAACTTTCTGTTTTGTTGACAGCAATGTTGTTGGGGTGGTAGATTACCTGATAAAGTCAGGTCCACTCTGTTAAACTTGTGTATGTTTATATAGCGAGTATTAAGGACTTTTAACTTGGACTACAACTACCGACGTTCTAGTCGGCAGGTTATGTTGCTACATCCGGGTTATGCGTGCTTAAGTTCCCCGCCTTTTGAGTAGTATATTTGGACGTCGCCTTCAGAGTAATACCTCTGACGTCTTTTTTAAATTTGACGCTCTGTAACGGATTTACCAGAGACTTTTCCAGAGCATGTAGCTAACTGTTCACGAAATCGGCTATTTGATTAACTATCGAGCAGCCATGTTGCTCCCGTCCGACGTCGCTCGGCTTGTTTTAGGTAAGTCTCGTCGGAGGTAGCAAAGCTTTAGCGTTAGCCGACAACTGAAACTGAAAAGTAAACAGGGCGGCTCAATGCTCTAAGGTGTTAACTAGAGGTCAACTAGCTAGCTCCGTGGGGTCACAGTTAGTTTGCTGTTGAGCTAAATAGTCGTGCTGCTGGGTTTTTGTGACTATAAGGTTATTAATGTCTTTCTCCAGGTTACCTCCAAGAAGAGGGACTGTCGACTACAAGCCAAGCTTTTATTCACGAGAGCCCCAATCTGAAAGAGTATGCCGAGCACACTATAGGAGATGGGACTATTCCTGCTTGTGTCTTTGTAAGTGTGTCTTTATCTCTGATTAGCCGCCACACAAACAATTCAATGAATATCATGCACATGGAGGTATTGGCTGACTACATGTCTGATTCATTGTCCGTCCCTGCTCACACAGTCTGTCTTTGGAAAAGGCCTTACAACCATTTTAAATGAGTATATGGCTGCTGTAACAAAGGGTAAGATTACCTGCCATTATCCCCGTGACCTAATTAACAATCATAATGTGTTACTGTTAATGTTTCTTGGCTGTGTTGCTGACTCAGTTTTTTGTATTCAACAGAATCTTCTCGTGAGGTTCCTGCCATGATGACCTCGTTGTGGAAAAAATTGGATTTTACACTCAACCAAATTAAGTAATGAGCTTCAAGCTTCATAATTCAAATCAGTAAAGCTATTTTAAAATGGCAAAATCATAAACCTTGGATTTTATGCTTCTTTTTTTCACCTTACTGATGTGGTTTTATTATCATTCTGCTTCTGTCCTCAGGTCATTGCAGAATTCCCCAGCTATATCAGCAAATCAACGATGTAAGTATGATATTAGGTTGTCCATTTTAATTTAATAGTCTGTTGTTTAACCTCTAAAATTCTTGTGCTTGCGGTTATTGAGTATATAGCAGTGTCTCCCATAAATTTTTCTCATTGTCCACACGAGTAGATTTAACTGAGACATTGACATGTCTGACATTTTAGGCTTATACTTTCTGAAAGTTTGGAAATGCAGTTGAAGATGTCGCGTAGCTGTAGAATCTATTTAGATAATGCACTTATGTGCAGATGCATATGGAAACCTAATCTAACTGCTTGAAAAATGGCTTCTCTAATCATAAGCATCATGTGTTTATCAGTTGGACTTACTATTTGAACTGCTAGTGTCAGCTCAGAAACCCCAGTCAACCCAAATATGTTTCAATAAGTGGCTTTTTTTTGTTGTTGTTGTTTTTCTACAACAAATGTGGACATTGTCAGCATCATTGCTTACAGTAATCAAATAATGGTTCAAGGTACACCACTGAGTTTGTATGTAGGCCTTTTATGTACCAACCTCTGTCCATTGCAGTACGTTCACGCGTTGGAGTGGCAAATATGGCTCGACAGCGGACGCTGACCGTGACCTCTGCTGATGGTGTCATCTGCTCGTCAGTTTCTGAAACAAGCGCCATCGTCAGCCCTGCTCACACCTCACACAGCATGCTTGGCCACTCCACTCCAGGGTGTTACACTGCCCCGCACAACAGACCAGCTTCTGGCAGTGGCACACCGCAGCAAATTCACGATGGCAGCCGATTAGTAAATACACCCCGTGAGTATCATAAGTATCATTTCATATACAGCATATATTTATTTTTAATGTAGCCTTGATTGAGGTTGAGTTGTTTTTTTATATTTTAATTATTTTTTTGTCCTCCTCCCAGTCATTGTTTCAGTATCACATTAATTTTACTGTGCTGATGTGACATTGATGGTTTAATCTAATGTAGCATGTTAAATGTAGAGCTACTGTCTTTGAACAAAGGTCTGATTTTATGTGCATATATGAAACACTTGAGCAGCTAATCATTTATTTTTATGATGGCTCAGCTTCCTGTTGAAGCTTTTTTTTATTTCTTCTGAGGCTCCTGAAAGCTCTTTTACCTCATTACGTGTTAACATGCATGTAAGTTGGAAATCAGAAGTATGAGCTTTTGAATAATGGATGTTGTAATATGTGCATTACAGGGGATTCACCAGTACAGATTATCGTTTCAGAGAATCGGTTAAATCCAGGACCAATGTCTCCTGGTCGACGGAAATGGTAAGAATGTCTGTTATTGTGATATTACAGTTGTTGTTGATAGTACATTGTTGGGAGAGTACTGAAGACAAACTCTGTCTAATTAACCTACAGTGGCTGGAAAATGTACTTTCTCAGTACACAAATAAAGCCCAGAACTGGATGTTATTTACAACGACTTGATTCCTTTGTGTGCTAGTGTCCTGGAATGGGTGTTTTCACAGCAGACAGTTTGACAAATGATTGCAGGAAAGCCACAGGTGTTGTTGATGTGTGATGTAATTCGTAATAATTATAGTGCTTTTCCATTTAAGTGAATCAGTCGACCATAATCTGTAATGAAAGGACTGTTGTACTGGTTTACTGAAATGGAAAAGCGTCATTACTAGCAGCACATGAAATTTTCTTTCTAGGACAAATCACAGATTTTAATTGTGTGGTGTTTTAGTGCGAGGTTGCACTTTGTTGTACGCATATTGTTTTGCTTATGCCTTGTATACGTTGCTGCTCTATAATCTTTTCTGCTGCCCTCAGGGACAACCCCAGGAAGAGAAGTGGCGCTCTGAGCGCGTCCAGTGGTTCCGGCAGAACTGCCATGACTGTTACTAACATCAATTCAGAACCCCAACCTGAAGAGGTTGTCGATGAGAACTTTCCAGTAAGTATGTCAGTGTAGTTGGATTCTCTTCACCCTGATAATGGTTTTAAACAGAATGGTCAGAAAGTTACAGTTGAATTACCTATAGATTTACTGCTTCATAGACGAGGGACGTTTGGTGTTTCAGACTCAGAGCAGCAATGCTTTTTAACAACAAAGTTTTCGAGACGTTAGTATGTTTTTGTGCTGATTTAGGTTTGTTGTGTACGGTCAACATCCCTGGGACTGGAATCCACACTTTTAATGGAATCTAATATTTATTTTTATCTAGCAAATTCAGGGGTGTAAAAGATAATGCAACTTTATTGTGTCAGACAGTTCATGCTCTCTAATTTAAAAATTAATCTCACAAAACATCTCAATTTTCACAGCAACTAGTAATACAAAATGCTCGTGACAAGATATTGGGGGACAGATCATTACAAGAAAAGCTTGCTGAAAACATAAACAAAATCCTTGCCAAGTGAGTTGAAATCGTCTTTTGCCTATATAAATGTATACAGTTGTTGTAATGAATTATGTATTATGAAGACTTTTTAAATGTGGCTAACATTTCCTTCTGTTTCTTTTCTAACATCAGTGAGCCAGTGCCTCAAACATCAAAGGCCTCCTCAAGTACAGTGGAGGCAGACCAGTCCATAGATGAAATTCTCGGATTACAGGTACTAAATATCAATCCATCCATTATCTATACACCACTTTATCCTCACTAGGGTCACAGGGGGGTCTGGAGCCTATCTCAGCTGACTTAGGGTGAAGGCAGGGGACACCCTGGACAGGTCGCCAGTTTATTGCAGGGCTACACTTAGAGACAGACAACCAAGCACACTCACATTCACACCTACGGACAATTTAGAATCGATGCTAAAAATATACATGCTAATATTAGAGGAGTGTAATTATGTTTTTGTTTTGTTTTGTTTTTTTAAATTTTTTTCTAAAAATATTCTTTAAAGTTTTCCAATCAAGCTTTGCTTATTTTTATTGTAATGGTGTTAATTTATTTCCTGACATATTGTTTATTACAGGGGGAAATCCATATGAGTGATGATGCCATCCATGACATTTTGGAGCAAACAGAGTCTGACCCAGCTTTTCAGGCCCTGTTTGACCTCTTCGATTACCGTAACTATAACCTATTCTGCTTTTAGTGTTGGTTTTTTTGTGTGTATTATTCTGTTAAGTACTAAATCCCAATTGTGCATGGCAGTATTATTAACAAGTCCCTTTATATTTGCAGACAAAAACAAATTTACTGATGGAGAAACAGAGGATGGAGATTTTAGCAGTAGTCCAGAAGAGAATGACACTGCTGGACCATCATCTGCAGTCAGACCCCTCCAGGGTGATGATCCAGGTATTCTCACAATCTTAAAGTAGGCTCTCGTAAAAGGACAGCAAGAACATCTCACACAGGTCAACACAGGGTTGCTTTAGGAAAAAAACATCATGTTTATGTAAAACACTGTGAATACAGTCAGACGTATAATTTGTAGTGCCGGTGCAAAGTCTGAGGAAAGGGGACAAGGGTGTAAGGCTTGAGCTACTAGACTTCCTCTGTTTGACATGTTCAGCCAATTTGGAAATCAAAAGTATTTATCATTCTGAGTGGCAACACTGGAACTGAAGTGAACTCAGGTAATAACTAAACTTCATCGAGAAGAGGGAGATGTGATATTTAAACGTGGATAACTACCCACATTTATAGTGTTGGACATACTGCTTATAGTGTTGCTCACAAGATAGAAATAGTTGTATCAAGAATGGAAAAAAGAGAGCACTAGCTTGATGCCTTTGTTGTTATATACCTATTGAAGACAAACCCGCCTAAAGAACGGGGATAGGGTTAAAATAATCATTAAGCCTTGTACTGTTTTGTTTGCAGATGCTGGAAATAGAGATGCAAATGCTTTGGATACAGCACCAGTGACACTGAAGATGAGAGCTGGACAAGAGCGTAAAACAAGAAAGTCTACTGCTCCCACTTTGTTAAAGAAAACCATTATTGGCCCCAGTGGCAGAGCATCTAGAATTGAAAACAGTTCAGCCAGATTGTTGGTGAGTCGGGTGGATCCCCAAAGTGTCTCATCTACTGCAGTGAACTCGAGCAGAAAAGAAAAAGCCGCACTCTCCAGTAACAGTGCTGATGTAACACCAATGGATATTGATGCACCACTGAGTACACCTCCCCTTCCTCTAGACAGTTTGGCCAGTCAGGAGCCTGCAACAACAGACAGTACCTCCATCACACCTGCCCTCAGTGAATTACCCACAGTTCTCTCATCAAGAGACTCTGTTGCATTTGCTGTGCCTGAAGATACACTGGCCTCAAATATGGACAAAAAACAAGAGCATAAACGAACACAAGGATCTAAAGAGAAACCTGCTGCAGCCCCTTCTACAGCTGTGCCTGTGTTTTTGTCTCCTGTACAAAATCAGTTGAACAACACTACTAACCTACCTCATACATCAGTTTCAAACAGTGAAGGAGAAACTCTGCTGGTGTCAACTGTCTCAGTAGCACCGGAATCTGACTCTGCAACATCTGCTGCTGCAGTTACTGCAGTTACAACTGCGTCGCTATCATCATCGGCTTCTACCTCAGCAACGTTTACAACTACATCTGCCTCACCTGCATCCTCCTCCTGTACACCCGATCCTTCCACCACCTACCCCAGCACCCCAACCAAGGCTGCAGCAGACTCCAGCAATATAATGTCTTTGAAGATCATCATAAGTGATAACCAAGAGGAGGATTCATCCAGTGAAGCAGCCTTGAATCAGGCAATTGCCAGCATTTCCAGGCCCAAGATACCTACCATCTACCTTTCTTCTCCAGCTAAGTCCCCTGCAGTCCTTGGCACTCCAAAGGCCAACTTGGATGAGGCAGCGCTAGCAGTTAGTGGCTTACAAAGATCTGAGGCACATGCTAGTCCTCTAAGCAGTAAGGCTGGAGCAGTAGTTTCATCTCCGTTAGCTGGGGCATCACAGGCTCAGCAGAGCTATATAATTCAGCTACCCCTGGACACCACTAACCCTGCTGTTCCAGGAGCCACTACAAACTATTTCCTTGTGACTGAACCCCAAACTACCGATGTTCAAACCAGACAGATGCTACTGCCTGTTGGTGTCTCAAAGGGACAGTCTTTGCCTACCAACCAATATGGAGTGACCACACCAACTCTCTCCTCAGGCTTCTCCACCGGTAAGACACAAAAGACCGATTTTAATATGCAAATTCTCTAGCTGGTTGTAATTTTTGCCCATTAGGGAATTCAGGCTTGACAGACAACAGACAGTGTTGGCTTTCTCACATTTATGAACCGATTATAATATGGGGGCCTGTTGCTGTGACGCAATGCGCTGCCAGGTTGTCTACATCAATGTGTAGGTAACAGTGCGAGATACATGAAAATGTTAAAGCTTCTGAGTAAAGTTACTCTGACAGATAATTCTCAAAACACTGCTGAGCATAATTCACTTTCGTTTTTGTTTTTTGGTCCTTCCCTGAACTAACATGCACAGTTAAGGACAGTGGTAATGAAGATTTTTAAATGTAGTCATTTTCATTGTAAAATAAAATACATAATACATTTTAAAAAGCTTATTTAAATTACAGAAAGGATAAAAGGAGAATGCATCCTACTACAATAAAACAGTTGCAGTTTCTCATGTAATATGGCAAATTTTAATAGCATATGCAGCATTTTGGCAACAGATTGTTTCTTAACAGTTTTTACAATCATGTGTAGTCCATTCTAGAGCTCCACACATCACATGTTATGAGTTGTCCTTGGTGCAGAACAGATTGACATGTTTTGTTCATCTTTGTTGGTCCTTACTTACTGTCTGTCAAGCCTATTACTATGACCTTTACATGGTGGTATTATTGGGGGGGCAAAAACAGAAACAATCTATGCTCTTTATGTGCAGGATCAGCACTCATCTTACCATCACCTGTCAAGCCCATGATGCTCCCCATTTCTGTTGTGGGGCAGAATACTCTGGGGAAGGTCCAGATGGTGTCCAATCAGGTAATGTAGCTTTGTTGTAAGTTTTTACCATTTTCACTAGAATAACAGGGTGATCCAGGGCTTTCTGCTGATACTTTGGTCCATGAAAAGGTATCTTGAGATTGAATGGGTGGATTTCCATAAATGTTACTAAGCCTCATTTTTTTTTGACAAATCTAAGATCAAATTGGCACTTTAGTACAAAAGATGTCCAAGGTTATGGCAGCATTCAAAAAGTCCTACAAACAATTTAACTGAATGTTGTCTCCTGATCACACTTAGATTTAGTGTTAACGTCTCTAAGGCAAAGATGTCAACATGCACACAAGCCCTCTTACACTTAGCTTAGAAATTTGCCAAAAATTCTAAAACACATACGGTACTTATACTTTCACAGGGATAAATATACGTTTTTTTTTTTGTTTGTTTTTTGTTTTTTAAATATGCCAATATATTTTCCTCTTTAAAACTAGCATCACATTTATAGTCTCACTATTTGAAAAACTTCACAAATTGTAAAATTGACTTTATAATTATGTATCGCATGCTACAGTTAACTTTTCTGCCACAAGAGGCCCCCATAAACTAGAATTTCAGCATGGTCCTCAGCAATAACTTATGCATTGTTATGCTTACAGCTTATTGCAACCCCAAACCGTGGACCAGTAAATACGACAGAAACTAGTAAGGCCAACTCTCCATCAGTGGCAACCAAACAGTCAGCGACTGCTGGTAAGTTGCAGTTTAACTCAGACAGGGCCTCCTGCTTGCTCAAGGTATATATCGATTAAAAATGACATTTTATTCTCTTACTTAATGTTTGCAATGAACTTTCTCAGTGTTTGTCTGCGTAATGTTTTTATTGCCTGTATTGCTTCTCTGACCTTATTTCTCTGAATTCCAGGAACTGAGAAAAATCTGGTTGGTATTGTGGTTCAGCCTGTGGTGGCTGATAACACAGGCCAACAGGATGCAGCAAAGGGTCCCAGTCATAGAAGAATTTTATGTTTTGACTCTTCTCAAGAGGTTCAGCCACAAACTGCTAAAACAACACCCACATTTGTAGCTCCAAATGCATCTACATCACAATCTGTCCAGCAGGCTGTAAAAGATAAAACACTGCCAGTCACTCGGACAAAACCTACCATCTTGGGTGGCAACAAACCCAAGAGGAGGATAGAGCCTATCAGATGCACAGCAGAACCCAAGACTGGACTTAGTTTAGTGAAGGAGTCTAATCCTTTACAACAGCAAGAGAAAGATTCTGTTAAAAAGAACTCTCGCAAGCAGGAGCATGCGATCCATAGCAAGAAGACCCGAAGTGCAAGCACCAACCGTGTTGATGTTTCGCAGCCTGAGGCAGAATCAAGAAGAAGGTCAAAATCTATTGACAGGAAACACAATTGTGATACACGTAATGATGAACCAAAAGCGAAGGATTCTCATACCTCTAGGTCATCGTCTTCTGATTCTGCACAGAAATCAGGAATTAGAAAGGACAAAGAGGAGAGCGGCAGGAAAGAACCTGCAGAGAAGGTTCCTTTGAAATCACGTGAAGGACGTACAGAGAAGAGGACTCCCTCTCAGGAGATACCAAATGTCACAGCTAACAAGGAGAATGAAATAAAGGGTAGCACAAAAGAACAGTCAACGCCTTTATCCGCAACATCAAGAGACTTCAGCCCTCCAGCTGTCCCTCAGGTGGCATCTAATATCCAGTCCAAGGCTGCAAAAGCACCATCAAAGACCATCTCTCTGGCCAAGCAAGCGGCTGAGATGCTGCAGGACATGCAAGGGCACAACTCTCCTTCCACCCCAGTTAAAAAAGTTGGACCGGGCAGTACTGACGTTAGTCTTCCTGGGACTGGCCATAACCAGGAGCCTCCTGCTGATTGTCCCAGGACACCATCCCGACAGAAGAAGGGTAAAGATGGGGAGGGGACTCCCAAGCATTTATTGCTTCCCAACACCCCAGATGTACCCAGCTGCAGCCCTGCCAGTGAAACTGGCAGTGAAAACAGCATTAACATGGCTGCTCACACCCTCATGATTCTGTCACGTGCTGCCATCGCCAGGACAGGAACTCCACTAAAAGACAGTTTACGTCAGGAGGGAGTTGAAGAAAAGTCCCCCACAAGCTCAAAGAACTCAAAGAAACGCAAACAGTCTTCTCCCACAGCCAGCCCCCCTGCAAAGAAGGAATCAAAAAGATCTCCCAGCAAAAAGAAGGACCGGGTGAGTACAACACAAGTATAGGCCTGTGTTTAAAATATATTAATATGTATTAGAATTGTCTCTTTTATTTGCCATGCAAAACTTAAGGTTCAGGATATATCTGGTTTCAAATACAGCCAGATGTTTGGAATAATGGTTTGCTCTATACATTTTCAGGAAATAGTGGGAAAATAACACGGTTTCATTTGAAGATGAATGCTTATACATTTTCTGTTGATAGACTAATTGTTTCAGCCTAACAAGCTAAGTGTGGAATTTCCTAGAGTGGCCACAGTACAGAGGATAAAACCTTTTGAAGTCATGCAGGTTAGGTGCAGTGGAAACAGTTGCTTGTATGAGTGAATATCTGCTTGTGCTAGTCCTGTTAGAGACTGGCATATGGTCCAGGGTGCCCTCTGTGGCCCTGAACAGGATAAGCAGTTTAAAGAGTGGATGGATGGATGGATGGATGGATTTAGGCAGCACCACAGCCTTTTTCCTCATGTCACCATCAGGACAATATATTTTTGCCTAACTCATGAAGAACTAATGATAGCAGAGCTGTATCTCTTTATGCTGCATTCATTCAACACTTGTATTTTGTTGTGTGTAATGAGTGTCACAGCCACACAAGACTACAAATGTAGTTCTACTCTTGTTGATAAGCAATTGGGATTTTTTTTTTTTTCAAACGAACCTCCATTCTGTATCACTACTGTTTTTCAATGATAATGACATGAAAGTAGATCTGCCTGTTAAGAAGAAGTTGAATGATTTTTTGTGATCTAACTGGCTTTTGTGTTTTAACTTTTATTCCAGGAAAGGAAGAAACTTATAGATTGTTTTCCTCATGACTTGGACGTGGACAAGTTCCTGTCTTCGCTTCACTATGATGAATAAAACTGGGCACACCAACAGGAAAGGACTATCGAATCACTAGCTTCTTAGGTTACTATACAGGAATAGAACAAGCCATCTGCTAAACCAGTGCCTGTGGTTTCTTTTAGTAACCTTGCCTGAGACCTTATAAGCCGCAGTGTCTCCTGCAGCCAGTGTAGAACTTTAATTTCACTTAGTATTTTCAATTGAAGGTGATCTGGAGTAAGATACTGTAAAATACAGCCACAGAAATAAGGCAACCATGGCACTTTTAATTTAATTTTCTTTTGTTCACTCATCACTCTCACTTCTGTTTCATCATCACTGTTTTGTTCTACGGCAAACTATTTTGTTTTTGGGCACTTTCGCATGATGGGTGCATTTTTTGACTCAAAGCTTTTCCTTGGTCAATATTTGACTCTCTTTTGTTGCTCCAAATAACACTGACTTATATACGTACTGACAAAAGTACAAGCACATGCAACTACACTGACATTTTGACATGTCATTACCAGCAGTTTTAATTACTCCGAATGAAGATCTCTTGTTGTTTTTATCTTTTTGCGTTAATCAAAATTGGGGTAATTTTAAAACTAAAAAAAGTAATGTGAATTCAAATTTTGGTAGCACATACAGGTTAGTTTTATTTTCATCTCTTTTTTTTTCTTTTTTTTTTTTGAATCAGATGCATTGTTGCAACTATTCATATTTGTATACTCAGGCTTCATTTGGTATTGTAATAAAACAAAGAAGCAGTCGAGTGTTTTTCCTCCGTGTGAACACACAAATTGAGTGTACATTTCAAGCTGTGATTACTGAACCCCAGAGGCTTCACTTAACAATTTTTGAATGTTGATGCAAAGGTCCATGTTGTATGAGGAGTGGGATATCATTTATGGGAACATCTGTGGCCAGTAGGGCTTATATTTCACGTGTAGCTCAATATAGCTTTGGTATCTGTATGTCTGAATAAAATGATGTCCTATATACACAGTCTACTGCATTGTCCTTGAAGAGCTCAAAAAGACGTGAGAAATCATTGAAGTATGTATTTCACAATTGGAAAAGTCCCGATCTCTAATTTTCCTAAAGGCAGAGAGTGGCTAAGCAACAGAGCAATGTGGGGTTTTTTTGTTTTTTTAAATCAACCGCATGACTCAAGCTGAAAATGACCCTTTTGACCTTTCAATGCTAATATATTCCATGAATGTAAGGCGCAAAATTCCCATAAAGAGGCAACAATCGGTCAAAGTTATACTCAAAATAATACAGTATTTCAGTTCTAAGGTGTAAGTGTCACGTTTTGTTGGCAAATCTGGCAACCACCGATTGGACCATAAAACACAACTCACGGAAGCTACGTCTTCACATCGATTTCTCAATAAAAGTATTTCATTTATGAGCTGAAGGTTATAAAAAGAATCCAAAGGCAACATATAGCTAAAGTTACACCACACCTCACTTCCAAAATTATCCAAATTATTATACAAGCATTTAAAGTTAATAACAAACTCGTTTAAAGAGAATTGTTCGTGGCTGAACGGCAGCGCAGGTTTTACGTTGACACGTCCGGCGTTTGGTTCCGGGTGAAGAGGACAGCGAAGAGGTACGACGACTGTCATATAATTTAACAAACATCGCTCTCTTTCACTTCTGTACAGCGTTTCCTTCCTTATTACTATAACAGAACAACGGAAACAAAGTCTTGCACACATTTGTCTATAAGTAAGGTGACTCGTTAATGATTTTAAAACCTTTATCTTGATGTAGAGACTCCCTAGTTTAGCCGTCAGTGTGTTGGCTAACCGGTTAGCATGTGGAGGGTTTTCATGTACACGCATTTGGCAGCATATCTTGTTACAGACTGACCTACAGGAAAACTGTTGCTTCGTCTAACTAAATACATTACTGTCATAAGGATCTCGGTAATAAAAACCGCCTTCACTTCGTCGCTTTGTGTGATATTTTTCTCTGTAATCCCCCTGATGGATGTTAATGTTAGCTAGCCGGCGTTGTTGACGAAACGCTCGCACTCACATATTTTATTGCTTAAGAACCGCAGATAAGGATTTCACCACTGGACATTCTCCCACACAGTGTCTCTGCCACATTGTCTTGTTTAGTAGAAATCAGGGAAACCGTGAGGACTCTGCTGAAGGAGAAACGCCAACTTGTCATCCTCTCTGTTGTCTCAGACTGCCTGACCTGCCAAACGGAGATTGACATGGCAGCCAATGGAGCAAGCTGTGAACAGCCTCAGAAACGCACAGGAGCTAAAGACAAACAGAATGGGAAGTCCGCAGGTTAGTTTGAGTACAGCGGACTATAGAAAACGTAGTACTTATCTCTGGAAGTATGCCTGGAAAGTTGACATTGTGTAAACTGTGATGACAGAACAATGAGCACCACTTCATGGCGTGCACAGGCCATAAACATGTTCCATCTGGGTCACTTTCAGTTTGCATGGGTGCAAAGTAGCAACTTGTCTCATAGCAGAAGCACAGAACCAGTAGCAGACTTGTGAATGTCATATTCATCATGTATTTAGAAACACCTGTTCAACAGGATACAGTAATTGATGTATTACCAAGTAATACTGAATGTGACAGTGACTGTACTTCTTTTTGTCCACCAGACGCGTCAGTAAGAGACAGGCGTGAGAAGGATAAGGAGGAGCGTCTGTCTCTGGTGTTATGGAGGAGGCCTGTCACCACTCTGCACTACTTTCTTCTGGAAACCCTCATTAAGCTAAAGGAGTTGACCTTTAAGTAAGACGTTAAACAGGTTTTTCTTATGTGCCTTTCTTCTTAACTATCTAGTCTTTTGAGGATATTTGTGCTCGATGAACTTAGTGACTTTTGTCCCTTTTTTTTTTTTTCTTCTTGTGACTGAATTGCTCAACAGTTGCTAAAGCAGACATCCCCTTTGACCTAAACAGTTACATAAATAGTAACTGCTTTGTCTCTGAGGAGCTAGATTTTCATTTTTTTTTAGGAACCATATTTTACACTCTAGACAGCTCAAATATATTTATATTTGCAGGGCAAAATGCAATAAACTAAAGCCACTATGGGTTTTCTTATGTACTGAGCTGTTGGTTTTTGATGTCCACAAGTTTAACATATAAGAGAAGAAAAAAAAAATTCAGTTGAAAGTTTGGAGCTTGTTTCATGACGGATCATTTTGTTTTCTTGCTTTCTCGTTTAGGCTTTGGCAGCGACGGGGCACAGTGTTCTTATTTTTGGTGTTGTGTTGTCTCTTTTCCATCGCATACTCCACTGAGGGAACACACCAACAAGTAAGGTTTGATTTCATTTGTGTGTTTAGTGGTGTTAATAATCAACACCACTGCTGCATTGCTGAGATGTTTAAAGGTTAATGATAAGTCACTTTTCTACTAGAAGAAAAGTTTGTGTTGAGCGATAATGCATTCTGCATTGTTGTCAAGTAACCCTTGATCATACAGTCAGTTGGCTGAAAGTTCTGTTTACAAATTCACGTGTGCAGCCATCTGTCATGGTTCACTTATAGCACCACCAAGCTTTAGTGCTTTATTGTAGAATTGACACCTTCATAGAATGCACTGATGATGAACTATTAATTGGCCCAATACATTTAGTTAAAATACATGATAATATATGTGTTGGAAATAAATAAAGCAATTTGAAATGTTGAAAAAAGTTACCATAAAATTCATTCTCTTAAACATTGTTATATGATTTAAAACAGATTTTACTTTATTCTTTTTTGACTATACCATGATGACATTTAAGAGAGGGTTTCTTAGTAAAAAAAAATAAATAAATAAAAAAAAACGTTTAATAAATATCAGCATCATGTATTTTTGTTGTCTTAAGCCAACAACATTATTGACATCGCTGTGAGTTTAATGACTTGTTCCTTGTGTTCACCCACATCTGATATGTTTAGATAGTTTAATTTCTTTGCTGTCTTTCGCTGCAGTATGTTCAATACCTGGAGAAAAAGTTTCTATGGTGCGCCTACTGGGTAGGCCTTGGGATTCTTTCCTCAGTAGGCCTTGGGACTGGTCTACACACCTTCCTTCTTTATCTGGTAAGAGAAAACACATGGTATCAAAATGTACATGCAACACATCTTTATATACGTTAACACAAAAGATAGATGCACTTGTAAAGAGTATACATGTTTATTTCCTGTTGGATTAAGGAACTTTTCAACCTGCAGCATGAAACTGATGTCTCACCCCACTGGCAATGAGAGAAATTATACCAACACTGTTGACACATGCTTATGATGTACGCCTCGCCATACCTCCAGTTGTTCTCGTCTTTCACTCTAGCAACCCAATCATTGCTGGTTGACTAAAAACACATTGCTACCGCCACACAAACCAGATTTAAAACCCCAGCATACTGCAAAATATAGAGATTTATATGCTGCAAATTCATCGGCATTGTGTGAACTCATCTGGCAAGTGTTTCTTTGGAACTTTCCTGCACTCCAGCTTTAAATACATAGCAAACAGCTGATTTGTTTTACATGTGAAAATGTAGTATAGCCTTTATAGACATGAAAGAACGTTCCAGGCTGCACTCCATTAAGACAGTACTGCAGTCATTGTAGGCTGCCTGACACACCACTGAAATAGGAGAATGCCTCCTCTCTCTGAGGGCAGTTATATCTTTGATAGTACAACCTTGCATAAGGAAAAAGCAACAATTAATCTGTCTCTGTAACATGTGGAGTTTACCACTATATTGGCTTTCCATAAAATTTATATCAACTTGAGCATATATGATGCTGCTGTAAATGTTTCCCCAGTTGTTTGCACTAATGATTGCAATGAAAAAAATAACATGGAATGTCTTTCAGCAACGGAGTCATTCAGCTGTCTCCACACAGACAATCGTGGACATTAAATCCATGCAGACTTCCCATCAAACCAGTTATTTCAGATCCTCGTCTTCCTCATGTTTTTGACATGACCGTACCCACTTCATCGTTTCTGCATTTCTGCCATAACTTCAGTCAGCCAGCCCACATGCAGCCCATATCTCAACTGTCACAAGGCTACAAAATGCTAATGGGTTTAAAGAGAAACTGATAACCATCATTATCTGGCTGACTGTACTCGGCATGGGTCAGGATGTGGTGTGTATCTACAAAGTGCAGGCTGTGTCAGACGTAAATGACACTACAAGCGTCTATCTTAAAGCTATACCTGCATACCTGACATGAACAAATACCTTTACCTATTCCTGTAGTAGCCAGAGGATGGCATCATAGTCCATACTCAGTCAGAACTCCTCATCTTCTTCAAACTTTTGTCACCCGTCTGTCCAAGGCTCTCAAAGAGTGAAGTCTGATTTTCCCCTGACAGGCAGTCGCTGAATGACTATATGACTGAGTCACCAAAATATGTGTCATTTGTCTTGGTTGTGGTCAAAAAGGAGAATTTAGCAAAATGAAAGAGAGGAAGAAATTCTCCACCATAGTCCTCTTTAGGCTGATGATGTGGCTTCTGTTCTGTAGAACTTCTGCAGATGTGGGCTAGCTTAGTCAGCCATTTCCATTATAATGAAATAATGGGAAAAGATGTAACTGTGACTTTCCTGTTTTTCAGAAATAACGTGCACTCCCTTTATTAATCACAGCTCAACCATGTGTTTGTTTGAGCAATTTCACTGTGCAACAATAATACCTTAGTGCTGTTCATCATAGTATGTATTGTGTGGGTCCACGTATTTGTGTGCACAGTTGTGTATCTTAATACTAAGAAAGTGTGACCTCATTTCGTCTCCCCTTTCTGTGTGAGGGAGGTTTCTTGCTATGATTAGACACTGTCATCTCCCACAGATGGAACAACCTGGCATCAGTTAAAATGGTTTTACTCATTACAATTACCAGCCTTTATTGTATAATTATTTGATTGCCTGCCAATGGCTCTTTTGATAGAGACTTTCTGTTCTCTCATCTTAGCATTTCACACTTGGAATGTACTACAGGTCTTATCACAAATATTGTGTTTAGACAAGAAAATACAATCAATGTTTTAATATTTTTTTGTCTTTTGCTACTCATTACAGTAGAATGTTTCTTTTGCTTGGAATGGCACGCTCTGCAGCACCTCATCCTCAATCCCCCCTCAATCCATGCTTTACTTTACTCCCATCCAGTCACATATACATGCCACTCAGAGGGACAAAGCTTAACAGAAGTTTTGTCGCCTCTCCTGTAACTATTCCGATCACGCGCTAAACATATGATGACTGTGGATATTAGTCTTTTTGTCTGCATGTATATGGAACAGTTGTATGTATACAGTATGTATATATTTACAGCATATTCTGGAGGCATGCATGACATATGCACTGTGAAAACAAATTAGATGCAGGATATAATTAGTTTTAACAGCATGTTCAAGAGATTGTAGCTGAAGGGCAGTGCTTATGGAGAGGTTGAAAACTGCATACAGCTTCTTCTTTTTTTTTGTTTCTTGGCACAATCTCTCTCTGTTTTACCTCCTGTCATCTGCCCAAAGCAAGAAATCTCTCTCATACCAATCCAGGCATCCTTTATCTTATTTCTCTCTAGTTTATATTCCAGTGTCTCCTTGTTGGAGCTGCTGGTTTTTGCTACCTTTCTTATACTATGACATGAAGACATGTTTCTTGTCCAGAAGGCCTTTTGGTCTGATGTTTAGTCAGAGTGTGGTATTTGAGAAGTGACATACCTCTTTGGTTAAAATGCTGTAGTCCATATAGCAAGAGTTGATACATACAGTGACTAACATACAGAGTTTAACATTGTTGGCCACATGATCTAAGGCTGCTGTTCATAAGGAGGGTATTTCCTGTTTCTTTGTCCACTAAAACGTAGTTGTGCCTTCTGCCTTCTCAGTGGTCATGCCAACCATAGAAACTCCTGGTGTTCATTTTAAAGAAAAACCACAATTCCCACCAGCAGATTTACACTGTGACTTTACCTCAAGCCTCAAGCATTAATAGATAGCCCCATAGAGAGGATGAGATCATTGTGTTCATGGGCGAGGGGATTCACTCACCAGTATGATCTTATGATTCATCATGGTGTTTTGAAGGTCATTGCTGTGTATTTAAGTGTTGGGTTCTAAGTCTTAATGTGTGGTTAAACTAAACATGCTCATATATCATACAGATCCCCAGTTATTTAAAGCCTATTTCCATTTTCATGTACAATTTTGATCCACTACTTTGTCAGTTCAGCCATTTGTTAATTAATCTGAACTACTACCTGCAAGTTCGTCAGGAATTTAGTACAATTCCCAGAAGGTGATTCCTAATTTTAGTAACTTCATTTCACTTTCAGGTCGGTATTGAATGTAATTTAACCCACACATAGTGTTTTTAAAATTAATGGTTGGCTTTCCACAAAGTTTGCTGTGGTTGCTCATGAACCCCTGGAGGATTAATTGTAATATTTTTGGTGACACACAGGAACCACACCCATGATCCAGAGGTCAAAATGTTATTGCAGATTGCTGTAAAAGAAATCTGCTGAGCTCATTCATAAAGCTAAAGTTTGAATATCCTTATAGCTGTTCGTGTTGGATCACACTCCTATCAACCTTCACATATTTAGACATACTACTGGTAAGACTAAAACATGCCAGTATGTTGTTTGTTCCATCCAGCACTTTTGTCTTGTACGAACTTTACGGCTTCAAGAATCCACTAGCAGTACTTTCGACAAAACATTGGTTCTTAAAAGACGTGATTAGTAACATGGTCAGTTTTAATTCTGTTTGCAGATTTGTTAATGAGAAAAGAACTTGTTCATTCACCCTGAATGAGAGTTTTACTCCGTTGACTTCAGTGAACAAAGAGATGCAGTGCAGGCCGACTGTATCTGCTGTCTGTTGACTGTATCGGGACTTTTTTTTCAAAAGTTTGAATCATAGCTTAGCGTCTTCTTTCTTGACAACACTGGACTTGTTGTATCATGAAGAAGAGATGATGACTGGAAAGAGACTGTGTTGTGTAAACTAAAGAAGCCTCTTGTGTGCTCATACTCAGACTGGGGTGTAGAGTTTCTGTGGTGGGGCATTTGCAGTCAACGCAGACTAATTGTGTGCTGTCCATCTCCTGTCAGTGTTGCCTGTAGCTCCTTCAAGGCATAAGGGATTAGCTGTGTTACAGTTACAGGTGGGCCAACTGTTATTGAGGCCAGGTGGCTCTACCTAACCAGACATCTCTGCAATGATAAATGATGACATACCTACCTGTCAGAGAGATTGTGACTAGGCTACTGTTGGTGTGCGTCTCTAACTGTGGCCAAATGAATCACACAAGCTGTGTTTAACCATACAACAACAGGCTCAATTTTAAAGCATTACATCTAATGCAGGTAGGCTGAACATTAGAAAACCCAATTCAGCATTACCACAAATTGCTGCCTCCAAAATTATCACAAAGTTGCATCAACACGTGTATAAAACAGTCTGAACAAAAACTGAACATTGGAGCCTTCATGAAAGTAGGATTTATTTCAGACTGTTTATTAGACTGCTTTAGTTTAAGCTAGGCATCCTAATAAACTGGCTACATTTAAATCTTCTGCATAATGCCCGTTACTGTTGAGAATATTGGAGATTAGACACAAGATTAATAAGAGTAATTACTACATAATACATAGCCAAATCTGACATTGCTCTTTTACCATTGACAATGGAGTGTTTCATGACCAACATTGAACTGTGTATGTTTCAGTGGTTTCTAGTTCATTAAAGTAGCTCATTGTCTCCATCTGTCCAATCGCTCTCTCTCAGGGTCCTCACATAGCATCAGTAACCCTGGCAGCATACGAGTGTGGCTCCACAGACTTCCCAGAGCCTCCCTACCCAGACCAGATTGTCTGTCCCCAGGGTGGAGCCGTGGAAGGCAGCATCTCCCTCCTTTCAATCATGTCAAAGGTCCGCCTGGAGGCCTGCATGTGGGTGAGTAGTAATTTGAATGCTGATACAACAGAGTGATCCACACCGAAAAATGGCAAGAATGTTTTGGCAGTGGCCTTTGGTGGCATTGTGACAGCTGGCAACTTGACCAAGAATCTGGACTCCGGTTTACCATTTCAGCATGTGTTTGTGCCTGCCTGGCAGAAAAAATAAACAGTGGACCTTGTTTATACATGCATCCCACATTAACGTCATATCTCACAAAGTAGATGCATGTATCGGAACTCAAAAAGTTCTTTGTGCCATGTGTCGTCGTCTGTGTGTGGATGTATGAAATCAATATGTATATGAAGCTTTGTAACAATTTTAAGTTGTGTGTTTAGGGTGCAGGCACTGCCATCGGGGAGCTGCCTCCTTATTTCATGGCCAGAGCGGCTCGTCAGTCAGGAGCTGATCCAGATGACGAAGACTATGAGGAGTTTGAGGAGATGCTTGAGCAGGCTGAAGGTGCTCAGGTGAGAGTTGTAAACACTCAAGTTATGAGAGCCATTGGCTTGTCCATTTCTAACGTGAACTCCTTTTTTAGCAGGGCAAATGCATGGGTCCATAAATACAGAGAATATTTGGCATTAAGACTTAAGAGATGATACTTGTATGATTCTGTTGATGGGATTCTAAGAAGGCCAAAATGGTGGCAGCTTTACATTTAAGGTGTATCACTTTTTTCTTGATTAAAGAAAATCTAAAAACAAAAGAGCTAAATACAGAGAATAATTTAAGATTAGTAACCCCTAAATTTGTCACATTTAGTGCGGTCAAATTCAACCCCTTGCCCTCCACAGAAAAAGCACAGCAACCAATGGAATTCTTAAAATATCAAACCTATTTTTGTTCTGGTTATTTTAGCATATTTGTTTACATGTTGCCGATCCACTCAATATGATCTGATCGTATATAATTTAGTCTCATTTTCACAACGCACAACTGACCATGGAGCCACTTGTCCAGTGATTGGTCTTAAAGCAGCATGTGACTTCAGTGAAGCCCCTCCCTCCTACTTCCAGTAAATCTCTCTGTTCGTGGGTGAGTCACCCTGAGCACAACTCCCTCTTTAATCATCCCTCGGGCTTCGCTCTCTCTGCCTCCCTCCTTCCTCCCTCTGTCTTTCTTTTCACCGGCCTCTAATTTGAATGACAGACAGCACTGTCAGGAACTAAGTTCACATGACTGGATCCTGCTGAGATCAGATGCTGAGTCAGCAGAACAGAAATGAGAGAAATTGTCTACATTGTCTCCATCACTTATTCTCACTTCACTGGTTGTCAGCTCAACGGGCCGAGGGGGTCAACTTCACATCACGTCTGGCGTCATGGCTTTGTGTTCAGGGTCTTTACACCTGTGCATTTGTCATATGTTTTGTCAGCAGCACCTTCACTGAACAATCACAAGCACTTTTGTTAAGACTTGATCAACACATGAATGTCACACAAAAATATTGTCAAATTATTTCAACAACAAAAACCTTTGTTATAGTAAAGATTGTCAGGACTAGAAAAAGAGAAAACCCTATTTTAAAATATGTGGAGAGTAAATGTTTAAAGTGATTGTTAATATATTCTAGTAATAATTAGTCAGTATTGGAATACACTGACGAAGGGTACGTTGAAACAAATCTGAAAAAGAAAAAACTCAACAGAGCTTTTCACTTGTATAAGTCTGCATTTCTGCGATATCTACATGAGGGAAAACAAAATTATGAATAAAATATTATGCACAGAAAATTGTGAATAGAAGAATCGACAACAAAAAAACAAGTTGGATCTGAAAATGAAAACTGAGTTTTAATTGTTAAGATTGTAACCAAAATTTATATCGCTTCCAAAATTAACATTGATAAGGTGCCAGTTTTTGAACCGCCTCTTAATCTCCCTCCTGCATCGGCTGTGATCTTCACCATGTAACCACAGTCATTTCACCCCCACAGGGATGAAGATAGACTTAAAAGATCTTCGGCACTTTTGTACCACACAGATTTTATTTGAAATGCCACCAAATTCACAAACCAAAATAAAATCTTTCAGTGCTCCGAAATAGCAGGTATTTTACCACAGTGCTCTTACCAAGGTTCTTGTTCCTTGTAATAACATTTCAGACAGCACCACTGTTAAAAACGGTGTGGTTACAACCACACATTTGCAAAAAGTACAGCACGGTTATTTAAAGAAAAAAAGGGTGATTATGTGTTCAGAGATCTCCATGTGTATGTAAAATTTGTGATGCAGGGGAGTGAAGCAGGGTTTGAAAGCTGTGAGCTGTGAAAGTCACACAGCACCTGAAAATAACTGTACCCAAATACGCACAACCATGTCTGGCAACAGTGATGTATTAAAGACTGCATTTTAATATATATATTTTCTTGCAGGACTTTGTCACAAGAGCAAAACTCGGAGTCCAGCATATGGTGCAGAAAGTGGGATTCTTTGGGATCTTGGCTTGTGCCTCAGTAAGTAGAAATTTTTCAAGGTCTTAGTTTAAACGTTATTTAAGATAAGATAAGATATGCCTTTATTTATCTCGCAGTGGAGAAATTCACATTGTTGTCAGCAGCTTTACACATAGAGATACACAAATACTATACAGAAAAATGTACATATAAATATAAGTATCAGAAAGCCTGGTTCTGTCGGTGGTTTTTTTTCCCCTGCGGGGGTTTTCGGTTCCTTCCCACTGTTGCAGACTGCTTGCGGACTGCTGAAGCTTATAGGGAATCCAAATGTTTTGGATTGTTGGGTGTTTCTGTCTCTGCCTTTGTTAAGCGCTATGAGATGACTTGTTGTTGTAAATATGCACTATACAAATAAAATTGAATTGAAATAGTGCAACAAGTATAAAAGTACACGTAAAAGGAGAATAGTGCAAATGGAATATGAGAATGACATGCCTGATCAAATGTTAGTGTTAAATTTTATACTTTACACTTTACTTAACTGAGTTAGTTGCTTACAGGTTATGTTCATGTCAAGACTAAGGATCTGTAAGATTGTCTGGTGTGCGTGTTTCAGATTCCTAATCCTCTCTTTGACCTGGCTGGCATAACCTGCGGCCACTTCCTGGTTCCTTTCTGGACCTTCTTTGGAGCAACTCTAATTGGGAAAGCCATCATCAAGATGCATATACAGGTCAGTGGCTTCGCCAAAAGCTTTATTATAAGCAGTTAAAGCCGTGCAAATAAACAGTCCACCTCAAATTACAAAAAGTTTTTCCATTTTTGAACATATACGCACATGCCCACATACTTGCGACACCTTTGTTTCGATTATGATTCATCTTTTGTTTCAAGTCATCACAATTCTCTGTCTACGGTGTGATAATGCATGTCAAAAATCCACTTAGAAGAAAAAAGGGTTTCCACTGCTGACTGATACACTTTGAACAATCCCCACAACCTCAGAACGTGTGGGAAAGATCAAGCCAAGTGCTTAGATCATGAGTTGGTGACTAT
This sequence comes from Stegastes partitus, assembly GCF_000690725.1. NCBI lineage: Eukaryota > Metazoa > Chordata > Actinopteri > Pomacentridae > Stegastes > Stegastes partitus. Next base: position 703,441 of record NW_007577793.1, read on the forward strand.
GAGAAACTCCTAATTGCGCACTTCTGGTTAACTCTTTCTGATGATGCTCTGTTCCTTTGGGGATTCCTTATTCTTGGTTTAGCTTTGGGATGCATCCAGACCATATAAACAGGCTCCAGATGAAAGGAGGAAAGCTTTTAGGAAGTCTTTAACAAGAGTTAGAATTTTGCACGAGATCAAAAAAAAGACAAAACTTGTTCATTATGCAGTTTATTGTTGAGTCTGCCACACCAGTGACTAATATAAGCCTAGACTGAGCGGATTTGTCTCTGACTGTGGGTGAGTCGCTGAGTGTCTTAACAAACTATCCATCTTTTGGTAGTACCAGCCAGTGATCTCACTCCTGAGACCTTTCAGACAAAGGGGATGGTGAGGCAGCGGGGGGTAATGGAGGATGTAGAGTGGACATGAGAAGGTAGACCTGGGAGAAGGAAATTGAGCAGACTTTAAAAGGCTGTGGGGGGGGGGAGAGTCTTTGTCCTTTTTTTTTTTTTTTCCATTTCTGTACCTTGAACCTGTTGGACACCACATGTCATATCCTGTCTGATTTTGTCCAGGGGGCCATGTGTCATGCTGTTTTAAAGCTGATCAGTTTCAGAACCGGAGAAGAATATTGCGGTTTTCAGGCCTCCCAACCCCCCGTATCCCTTCGCTTTGGTGCTTTGTAAACCACAAAAAGCCCCTTGCCGCCCAAAATTTTGCTTAGTGCCAGGTTCGAGTTTTTTAATTAGCATGTCTGTGAACAGTGGCACATGTGGCCTCAATTTCTTACAGCTGTTTAACTACAATTAGGAATTAAAATATGTCTTTCTGTCATTTGAGTTTATTCACTCACTCAAGTTAACTATTTGTTCCCTAAACACTAAATTTCTCCTTTTTTGAATGAAGTTACAAACTTTTTGTGCGCTGTTTATCTCTGCATTTAGTTAGTCAGTGGGCTTTCAATCTTAATAATCTCTCATGTTTTCCCACAGAAACTATTTGTCATCATTACCTTCAGCAAGCACATAGTGGAGCAAATGGTGTCACTCATTGGGTAAGTGTTTGTATATTATGTGTGGTGCTGCCATGTACTGTGAGTGTGAGAAAGGCTGCATTCAGGTACTCTGTGGAGTCATTGTCGTTCCTCTGGCTTTGTGGTTGCCAATGCATTTGTAAGCATTTTCAGATGCATTTTTACCACTGATTGTGGTTCTTGTATGAATAAATGCTTTCACGTGCATGCATTGTGCATTTTTCCACACAAAGGTATTTCTTTCCCTTCACATGCAATCCATCTCTGCAGCATTGGTGGTCAGGCGTGTGAGGTCCCATCCAAACATGTTGATCTGACTCACCAAGTTCAGCTTTGACTGAGAGAATTGCCCCAGCGAAGCGGAAAACACAATCATAGACAAAGAAAAAAAAAAATGACTTTGTTTGATTGTTTAACTAATCTCAGATTTAGCTAATTCACAGGAATTAGAAGTAATACACCCATTGACCATATTTAGACCTGAATCCTTTTCTTTCTGATGAAAACAAAATTCAAGGTTCTTTCCCATGATGTTCAGATGGCCTTTAGTGACTCGCAATGATGTGTGCTGATAGTGCTGATACAGGATGTTTCTTCGCCGGTTTCTATGTGTGTATTCATGTAAAGTGAGGGCGATAACAAGAGTGAATGACTCAAAACTAGTTAGGTGTACTTGACATCAGCAATTACCCAGTCCTCATTTGGTGTTTGTTATCTCTCGTGTTTTTGCTTAGTCTAGACAACATGTTTATGTCCTGACCAGAGGCAGAATTGAATTTATGCAGTGGGAAGTCTGTGTCTAAGTGTCTACAGCCTGCAGTATATTTTTCTTTTCACGGTAATGATAAGTCTTACATCAGGTAGAGATTCTCTTGAAACTGCACCACTGCTGACCAAATTCTAAAACTACTGTACCAATGCCTATATATGAAATAAATTAAAATGGAATTCATCATGCCTGGCCCCCAGCTGAGTTAATCCACACTGCCTAATAAGGACATGAGCACGCCCTGATTAGATGTCTTTCCACCCAGAAGGCAGCAATGGTGGTAAAGGTGATGACATCATGCCGACTCACTTCCTGGTTGAAGGGGGCTGACACAGACGCCTATAGAGAGCTAAAGAGAATAAAAGGAGGGCCGATGAGTTGCTGCTTCATTCCTCTCTGCTGCCTACTCCTGCTCAGAGTAACAATTAGAAGAGGTGGCAGCTCCAAGATAGGGCTCATCTGTAGGATGGGGCCTTCAGCAGGATGCTGGCTGGCTGGTGGATCAGTGAGGACCTTTGGTAGTGTTGAGGGAAGGAAGAGACTTCATGAACAGCTTTTTAGAGCCTTATACAGGGACTAAGTGTTGAGGAGCTAAAGCTTCAGTTTTGACCTCATGGATAAGGAAGGGTGCTGTAGGGGTAAGTGACTAAATGTTCCTCCTCTCTTTCTCTTTTTGTGTCTGTTCTGTGCTGCTGTGTGGTGTCAGGTCTGTACCCAAACTAGGACCATCACTCCAGAAGCCCTTCAGTCAGTACCTGGAAGCACAGAGGAACAAGCTGCACCATGCTGGAGGAAGCGCACCAGCGGTAAGAACAATATACTTACATTTTTCCCATGCACCACATTCAGGTGGCAACCTTTCTTATCTCTAAAATGTGAGCTGTAATTATGTATTATAGTATTTAAGAGTAGCAGCTATGTGTCTCCCAGCTTTTTGTCATTCTGGAGACTGGAAATTAAGGAGCCATAAATTTCTCAACTACCTATAATTCAACAACAGTTTAGGCGTGATAAAAAAAAATATCTGCTTTTTTGTTAGCATTGGCCAACTATTACTTGATGTTTACTTGATATTTAGAGTCCAGAAAGTCATACAACAGAACTATTTTGACAGAGATTGTTAATTTAGATGATTATGGGATTGTGTTAAATTTCACAGTTTAAAGTGTAATAGTCAGTGCTCTCTGGTGGGCAAACGATGAACTGAGAAACAATTTCTAAATTAATATCTGAGTCATTTCTGTACCTCAATTTCTTTTGTATTGGCTGACATTCAGTAATATACTTGTAATCAGCTAATAACAACCGGTTTTACCTGTATGCATTCAATCCATCACCTATATTCTGTAAATTAGAAAAGTTAGCCTTTTGGAATATAATTTTTCTTACAATCATGTAGTATCATCATGCGCGTTAATTATCAAATATGTCTTTGTTGTCAAACCTGAAATTTTGTTTAAAAACGCCACTATTGTATGTAGTTTGCTTGTGTAAGAGCCATTAACAGCATCCCCACCCTCACTTTGGGTTTTCCAGGATGAGAACTGGCTGTCGTGGGTGTTTGAGAAGGTGGTGCTGGTCATGGTCTGCTACTTTGTCATTTCCATTGTCAACTCCATGGCCCAGAGCTACGGCAAGCGGCTGCAGCAGCTTCGGCACTCGGAGGAGAAAACCAAGTGATGGCGAAACAAAGCAGTACAAACATCCAAGTGACTGCATTTCTGCTGCTGCTGCTGAGAGCCCTCCACTCAGCCACAGCCACTCACAACTTGACAACAAACCTCACCTTCATCCATTCTCAAAGAGGCCGAACGCTCTAAAAACCAGGCATTATTTGTTGGTGTGTGTGCGCTTCTGAGGATGTATGTACTGTTAACCGTTTCCCTCTTCAGGTTTTGTAGTTCCTTTTCTCATCTCACTCTCTAGATGTGTGTAGTATGATTGGTTCTACTGCTAATCTTAACATGTTACTTTAACGTTAAATTAATCCATTCGTTGACCTCAGAAGTAAAGCAGCGGTTTGGTTGGTAACTGCTGTGTTAGGGCAGTGCCCATCAGATGCTATGCCTTATGCAAGATGGGAAGCTCCGACTTCCCTTGACTTGATTTTTATTTAATTTTGTAACATTTATGTGCGGATGGATCTTGATTTGTTTGTACAGTGTGCTGCCAAGATAACTGCTATGGGTGGTGTTTCTTTTCAGGGTTTAATTGTCCTCATGTTTTTGTCCTGTTAAACAGTAACACCAGTTTGTCTACTTTTGTTTATGGAATTGTCGGTTTAAAACGGTGGAGAAAAAAAAAAAAGCAATATCAACTTAAAACAGTGTGGTATTGATGGTTTGCACATTGTGTAAATATCTTAATATCTTTTTTGACAGTATGCTCAGATGTATTTCTATTCTAATGCTCTGTGTGGACATGAGTCAACTTGAACCAAAACACAAAAGAAAAGGTGATATCATTTGTAAAGTGACATTGTACTCTCAGCTAACTAGTCCCATTTCTATTCTGTACATTTAGGTTGAACGTTGGATCAGATCATATATAAAACATGAAAATCATAGCACTTGTTTCCAAGTCTGAGTGTGTCATTTTTTTTGTAATCTATTTTAAATGTTCATTATGACAAAGCTTTGTTGTAATCGTGTGATGTTTTAGAGCTGTTTTTAAGCATCACAGCAGAGCTAATGCTTCGTTTTCTCTTAGAAATGACCATCTTTAAGGTAAGTGCACAGATCAGCCCTCACTGCTTTTTAGTAATTCTTAGAGGAATTGCATCATGTCCTAAATTTGGCTTTTTGGGTGTTCTTTATTTGAATGTTCGTCATGGTCTGTGCTGATTCAGACGATTCAACTTGACTCAAATATCCTCCCTGTGTTGGAGGAAAGTCCTTCTTCCTTGAAATGTTCTCTGTAGATTCTGGTCACTTCCAGCTCATGGATAATATCTTCTTCGATATTCTCAGTAAGGTATGCCTTGAGACCACTCTCCCACCCCGTCAGCTAGCTTATCAGACTGGTGTTGGCTGTTACGTTTTGGTGGCGACAGCAGTCTGTAAGCTGGCTGAAGCTGTGGGCCTTCAGCATTTTATTTGAGCTTCCAAACTCATGTCGAGCGTACCAAGACTGCACTTTAGTTGATCCATTTGTGGATTCAACAGCCTGTGTTTCGTGACACTGCTTTTATGTCACCTGAGTTCTACTGTGTAAAATTCATGAACAATAAAGTGATGAAAAGTATGATGACCTTGCTAGTTTTCTTTCTGCGGTATTGCTTTTCTAAACGATCATTGAATGCACTTTATTGCTTTTAACATGCTTTCACATTTTTAAGCTACAGTGGCTCCATATGGTATCACCACATAGTAAATATACAATCACTTCATGTGATCTTTAGCCGATGGAGCATCTTTTAGGTCTTTAAAGCCTTCTTATCCAAATGTAAAATAAAATGTATTCAAGTACAATTTTCAAGCACTTGTACTTGAGCATATAAAGCAAATGCTGCTACATACATCTGTGCTATTATAGTTTAGAGATAAATATTGGAACTTTTTACTGTACTTTTTTTTTTTTCTTTCACTGTAGCTACAAGATTGTTTTAGTTTACACTCAAAGGTGTGATCAACTTATATTGTCACACAATATTATAAATAATATCCTGAACTGTGTTTTCATTTTTCGGTGAGTAAACATGCTTGGGCTGTAATTATACAAAGCTCTGTCTGCATTTGCATGACATTATCATGCACAATTAAAAAAAATTAGAAATAGGAAACTGTAAATTGAGCCAAAGTCTTCAGTGGCTCCATAATTTAACATCCTGAAATGAGTTGGTTGGCATAGTGAGCGCTTGTATTTGTAGACACTTATTTTAAGGGATACACAAGGATGCTGGCATCATCATTGGTGTCAGCTAAGAAATGCTTTAAAATGAAATATCGGCATTGGCCTAAATTGAACATTAATGTATGTCTAAAAATGTAGTTTGAAAATGTTAAAAATGAATTAGTTATGATACATGTAAACTGAAGTATTTTTCTTATCTTGCCTGAATGAATGTGAACATTTGAAAAGCACTGTATTTTAAGTCTGCACCAGCCAGTAGGCCATCACAAAAAAAAGTAGATTTCATAATGTGTTAATTCGACTACAGGAGAGACCTGATTTTCTCTGCAGTGAAACAAAAAGCTGCAAATGTCTGGGCATCAGCATTTGCCCAAAATTAGTTTAAAAATATTGGCATGCTGAATATTGTGCAGCACGGTTGCCTCGCAGCAATAAGGTTGCCGGTTCGCATCCCGATGGGGGCACCGGAATCTTTCTGTGTGGAGTTTGCATGTTCTCCCCGTGCAGCGTGGGTTCTCTCCAGGTTCTCTGGCTTCCTCCCACAGTCCAAAAACATGCTGATGTTAATTGGTGATTCTAAATTGTCTGTAGGTGTAAATGTGAGTGTGCTTGGTTGTCTGTCTCTAAGTGTAGCCCTGTGATAGACTGGTGACCTGTCCAGGGTGTCCCCTGCTTTCGCCCTAAGTTGGCTGGGATAGACTCCAGCCCCCCACGACCCTAGTGAGGATTAAGCGGTGTCTAGATAATGGATGGATGGGTGTGTGTCCTAGTGTTTCTTAAGGCGTTAAAAAAAAAAAAAGCCTGTTATGCCACTGCAGACATTAAAGAATTCAATAAATTCTGTTAAAGCAAACCATCTGTTTTATTTACATGTATGTATATATAAATATATATATAAAGAGCATCCTACAAAATGGTACATATGTATAAATATACTTATGGTCTACATATAGACCATGGTTGGTTGGGTAGTTTTTCCCACAACTAGCACAGGTGTCTGTAGCTAGAGAGCACCTGCTCGAGAGACGTAAAGCTGTCCAAGAAGTCCTCCTCTGAGATGCCATATTTTGTGTACTGATGGATGTATGCCCTGTAAGAGAGGAAATCCAGAGAGAAAACCGAGGATTGGTCTCTGTTTTTCATTAACATTTGGGTAAAAACAAACTCTGATGCTGTCATATATACACTGACTCAACAGAAATAGAAATCGAAATCCCTCAAATCATTTTCATATGAACAAAGCACAACTTTGCAAAATTATCAGGCTGTGTTGACCCAACGTTTAACAAAGGAAATATTTAAGCACATTTCTCTGTGAAGAGAGTGACTCACCTGGAGGCAAACATATTCCAGGCTTTTCCCACCATGTCATCCAGAGGTCTGAGCAGAGCCTGACTGTTGCTGACCAGCGTTGCAGATTTTTCATATTTATTAAAGGGGACCGGGGATTTCCATGAGTTGAAAGCTTCTTTTGACGAAAGCCAGGAGGTGTACAAGGCTGGGTCCTCAAAGCCACCTGTGGATAAGTACACAATTCACAATTACACACGAACTCTGAACAACTCTGAAAAAACAGCTTTTATGACGATCATAGATTTATCCAGTAAAATCAATAGGAAAACATTATTTCATACAATCAGTTGATTTTTTACTTCAATCAATAAGCTTCACCCATCTCTCTGACCTGTCTCTGCACTGTAGACATCTTTCCCTCTCAGTATGAGCAGGTTGGCCAGAGATGTGTTAAAGCTGCCTCCCGTCAGACCCATGCTTCGGCCAGAGCCTCCAGGTGGACGCACCTGCCAGTCTATACCTGAAGCAAGACAAAAAACAACATATCCTCTTAAAATGTCATTTCACTTATATCTGATGGCTGGTGAGGATAAAGCCACACTCACTCTCAAGTTATAGAATCACTTAATAAACACGGTATTATCTTGTCATAACAGAGTAAGTGCAAACGTTACCAATCAGTTTCTGACTACACTTGCCTTCCTCCATCTTGGTGTTGGAGATGAGCATCTGTCGCAGGTGTTTGAGCAGCGCTGGCCAGCTGAACGTGCTGTAGGCGATGGAGGAACTGGGCATCTGAGGGATAGTGCACATACTAAGCAGCTTGTATTCTGGGTGGCAGGCAAGAGCGCTCACCAACTCACCTGAGGGACAATAAAGAATAACAGTAAGAAGTGTTAAGACAGGCTTAGTCCTCTTTTTTTTCTCCTGATGCTGTGGTTGGATCAGTGGCAAAAGGATTTGATATCAAGATAATGAAGACTTCTGCAAAGTTTTGTCAGATTTTTGAACAGATTTAAAATATTTTTGTATTTTGGAGTTACATATTTATCCTTTTTTCATCAGTACAAACAGAAAGCCCAGTCCTCACCCACCCACAGAAAGAAAAGAAAAAAAGAAAAGACAATCAGTCTCACACAGGCAGAAAGCAATTCATTCATTTGACAATGTTAAACAGATCAAGAATTATACTAATATAACAGGGAATTGGAGTCCTTTCTACCTAACAAAGGCATCTCAAAAACTAAGGGTCCACAATCATTGAGATGAAATTTGGAGGTTATCTCCTTCTTTTTCATGTCGACAGTAATCAATACTTTCTTGGTACCTTCACTGTAACGCTGCTGGTCAGCTAAATTTCAGTATGTCACTACCATGGAGCAAAAATAACACTGGCTTCAACATCATTTTCTCATTGTGCTCACCCAATTACATTTAAGACTTTGAGGATGTTTTTTTAAACACAAGTATAATCAGTCAAAGAATAACCAGCAGGGCCGTCCCGTGTCTAGTCAAGACCTACAATTATTTATGAAGGACACAAATGAATAAGCATGTATGAGCTTCCACTTTCCAATGAGCAGCAGAAACAATAGTGTTTGCTGCAGGTCTGATGGCAACAGTAGCCTCTTGCTGCACAATCCACTGTCAGGACAATCCCACTCTAAATTTAGAGTCATATAGCGTCTCCCGACAGCCGCAATCATGCACAAAAAAAATTACAACTGCTGGTTCAATCACATTTTCATTTCAAATTTCAATACTTTTTCAGGCTTCTTGGGAGATTCTTTACAACAAAATTGACATCTGAGTAAAAATAGCTACATTTTTTTTAACATATGTACATATATATATATATGATTGTAGCTCTTACAATCAGCTAACACTAGACCCAGACAAGTTCACACAACATTTCATTTAACCTGCAGTACTAAACGAGTGAGCAACAATGAAGAGCAACTACATCTCTGCGCAAAGAGTACCATTGCTTCCTATGCTTGTTTTATTCTCCCTTAACATAATGAATACATATTGATACATTATGTATACCCCTCTGTCTTTTTTTTTTGCTTCCTTTATTTTGAAGAACTGAAGATGAGTTGCCACAGTTAAACAGTGTCATTTTTACAGCATCTTTGCAGCCTTGTTTATTTGCTGTTGCCATTGAAACGAGACATGGTTTCCTTACACAGAAAAGATAATCCACTTAATTCCCTGAAACCTGCACCACTGCATTACTCAAAAACGTTCAGCCTAATATGTGCTTATATGTGATGCTATGTATAGAAGCTATTCGAAGAATTGCCATATTTTCTTTCAAACTAATTTGGTCGTGTCTAGATTTGGCCCTTGGTTAAGAGCTATTTTGAAGGCAGTGACATACAGATGCTGAGGCAGCTCTGCATAGGAGCATACGTTCAGTCACACGCTATACTTCTTGCCTTGCCTCCAATGGCGTCAAGCTCATTCTGGCCCTCGCGCTCACATGGTGGTAAACATTTTGGCTGCCTGCTCCAAATGCTATGAAAAACAGTGTGCTTGTATGGTCAGTTTAATTTTGAAATTTAGTTTTAAGACTTTAGAAAACGGAATAGGGGTAGTAGTTTTGGAAACACAAATACGTTTTCTTTTTTCGTGCTTATCCAAAGTTTGAAATCCCTCACTATAAATTCCATATATTTCTATACTGTGTAGAAATCCTGGAACTAACGTAATAACATAAAAAAAAACATACATATATGTAATATGAGCCTGTTTTATACCTTCGTAGTTCTTATTTAGGAAAACAGAATTTAAATAGACCTTCAGATATCTAGTTTTTACATCAACACATTTCATAAAAATGATCAATAGCTGTTCATTATTTCCTGTGTTTTACAGTTCTAACCTTTTAAATGTGTTAAACCACCTGCCTTGTAATACAGCAGGATCATGAAATGTCTTTAAGTGTGAACAAAGACAGAAAATGAAGTTAGTTATATTCCTGTAAGGCAAACGTTGAAAAATAATCTGCCTGTGTAGACTACATCTCTATTAATCTATTTATAGTGGGAAACCTTTTGAGTGTGTGTTTTTGTGTGCGAGCATCTCGGCATCACTCACCCAGAGGGTTTCTGCTGTAGACTCCGTGGGAGTCAGTGGTGAGCGCGGGTTGCAGCACACTGCCCAGCTGGTGAGCGATAACCCTGTTGACATCACTGAAAGAGATGTGTTTAATGTTGAGCAGCTGACTGCAGATCCTGTGCACCGTGTCGTTCTCGTGCACCAGGATGGCGTCTGATAACTGGTAGAGATGAGCCAGCGTCAGCACAGAGTTATAGTTCTGGACGATCACCTGAAAGGACAGATTGAGGAGAAAACATGGGAACAGAGCACATTCCTCTGAACTTAAAAACCGGTCACTTATTGGTTCTCCGTACCTCTCCAGTCCCATATGGCCAGGTGAGGTGATTGATGATAAAGGAGGTTGGGTAGATGTCTCGGAGACACTGGGTAACATAGGCACCGACCCCTGACCCTGTTCCTCCTGCGACACTCATCATGGCCACCAGCCCGGCCAGTCTGTCACAGCGCTCCACCTCCCGCCTCACCAACTCCTCCACCACGTCTCTGTGACGAGGGCCGTGGACACAATACCTGGTGGGATACGAGAAGTACATTATAAGCTTGTATCTACAACTTCCATTTAGGTCTAAACACAGATGACAGTTTCTATGTATTTCAGTTTGGTCTGAAAAAGACTTCTGAACTCCAGGTCCACTTCCTGGCTTTTCATTGTCAGAATACTATTTCAAAGGTCAAGAATGAACTTTAACTATTAATTTCAATAATTCTACTGATGGATTTGTGGTAGTAACAGGAAATTATTCAGACAACTGCAGATTAACCAATACAAGACCTATCCATCCATTATCTACACACCGCTTAATCCTCACTAAGGTCGCGGGGGGGCTGGAGCCTATCCCAGCCGACTTAGGGCGAAGGCAGGGGACACCCTGGACAGGTCGTCAGTCTAATACAAGACCTACTTAACATGAAAGTCAAAGTAGGCGATTAGACTTAAAAGTGTTGTGGATAAAATGTAACTGCCACCTAACTGCTGGAGTTAGGATTGATCTGAAATGAAACTCAAAATATCAAATAATGAGCAGTGGTAGAATATAAAAATGCAGATTTACCCAAGTACTTACTCAAAATTCCTCCTCACCCCTAAATGTAACCCCTAAAAACTCATCACTGTATATTAAAGTTACATATTTAGATCTTTCCGCATTAGAATAATCCCTTGTTGCCCTAAAATGGCTTAAATGTAACTCTGCAC
>NW_007577793.1:715184-779222 GCF_000690725.1 Stegastes partitus
ATTGCTGTTAAACATTTAACTATGATTATTTTTTTAAGAATTTCCAAGAATATTTGTTTTGTCCCATTAAAAACATATTTTTTACGAAGTAATGTTAATTAATTTATTTTTTTTTAATGTAAATATTAAATAAGTACTCAGTCCCTTCAAGGCAGTATTTAGGACACTGTCCACAATTAAAGAAGTCGGCCTGTGTGGACAGGTCTCAATCAGCCTTGCACATCTGGACACTGCGATTTTATCTCGTTCTTCTTTGCAAATCTGCTCAAGCTCACTCAGGTTAGATTAAGATCATGAGTGAACAGCTGTAAATTCTCAGTTGGACTGAGGTCTGGGCTCTTTTCTAGCCAGTATTGAACACCCCCCTCCTTGTTTTTAACCATTTCTGTGTAGCTTTGGCTGCACTCAAATCATTGCCTTGCTGGAAATAAATACATTTCTATAAGCTGCTTAATGATTTTAAATCATGCATGTATAGTTCACATCACTTCTTCTTTTGTTTGTTTCTGTAGAAATCTTTTTACACTTTGACATGAATGAATACATTTAGTAAATTCTTATTTAAAAAAAAAATCCAAATTATATTGGCCATGATTGAACACTGAAAAGCAATAAAACTGGGACACTTTCAAGGGGGCTGAATACTTTTATATGCACTGTATATAACAGTTAAATACTGACAGGGACCATTTAACTGCATAATGAGCACTTTTTTTGCTGTTAACGATTCTATACTTTAAGTCAGGTTTTGAATGAACAGCTTTTACTTGTATAGGAGTATTTTCACAGTGTGGCATCAGTACTTTTACTTCAAATAATTAACCTGAATGTTTGATCAGGACTGTTACTATGACAACAGCAGTCCGTGTGAAGGATTTCCAGTGGGTTCATTTCTGTCTTTTCTCACCCATTAGCCCAGTTGTTTCCAGATCCCTGCTTCTGGCTGAAGTGTGAACTCTCTCCGTACCTCCACCTGCCAGACCTGGCAGCTTCACTCAGACTGTGGTTGATCACTTTGGGCTCCATGTCAACGAGCACCGCCCGGGCCACGAGCTCTGCAGACACACGGCAGGTAAATGTGGGTACAGACGACAGGAAATGAGCTCATTTAGACCCAGAGGAGCTGTTTTACCTCCATGTGTGTTCTGGTGGAAGAAGCGCTCGCAGCTTTCTGCTCTGTATGTTTTCTTGTGTGCGTTCTGAGCGTCGCTACAAACGACGTGGAACAGCTGGTGAGCCACCTGGTTCCCGCACTGACCGAGCTGCAGCGTCACCACCGACATCCTCCGCACAGCTGACACCGAGCACAACACACCGGGACGGGTAGGTACTTGAGGACAAAGTGACAGCTCGGTGTCATCACTGTTCGAACCGTCAGGAGCTGCTGCCGCCACAAGAAGTTAGAATTGAAGAAGTTTCAAAATAAACTTAACATTTTCAAAATAAAACTTCCGGGAAAAAAAATCTAGAAAACATATTTTTGGTCCCGTTATTTATTACTTTTAATAAGTATATAAGGATGCAATACACATAGTGTAGTTATATGCAGACAAAATGATTTTTTATGTGAGCCTATTTATGTACATACATGTCAGCAGGACCTTGTTACAACTGCGTTTTCACACCATATAATTAAATCTCTGTTGATAAACTTTAAGTATCTTATTACAATACTTATTGATGCCCGTTGTAGCAACCAGTCAAACAAACTGTATTTATAGAGCACAAATCGTTGATTAAATGCAACTCCAAGTGCTGAGCATTAAGAGTTAAAATATAAGGTTACATTTTTTTTTCTTTTTTAAAGGCATAAAATGAAAGAACAACAATAAAATATGGAATAGGAAATACAGTGAAACCACAAGTCGTGAGAAATAAAAGCCAAACTTATAAAGTAACTTTTAGGTTTTCTTTTAGAGATATCCACACTATTTGTTGGGCAATTGTTATTACTTATTATTAAGTAGCATTTATCTGTTTACACCTACATTATGATACGTTATAAACAATATATTTGAATTTAAAGTAATATTATTGTTATTATGATGACAATAAGAAACATTGACAGAAACAAACATATATTCACACAGTGCCACACACACATACTCTTCTTATTATTGTTATTTTTCTTATTACTGTGTTATTGTTGCTGTTTGTGATAATAATAGTACTAGTAATAATGGTGGTAGGACATGTCATTATGTACATTATGTTATTATGATATAAGAACAATAAAACATCAGCAATGTAGCAACTACTGATTTCGTATATTTTCTCATCTTGTTCCATTAATTCCTAAGTGTTATAATGGCTTTAGTAATAAAATGAAGCACACTGCTTCCCAGAAGCCGAGTACCTTTTCAGATTTAATTTGTAGTTTCTTTCTAATTAGGAGCAATAAAAGTATGCAACAAGCGAAAAAAATGAGTACGAAAAGTAATTACACACAAACCATGCAACGTTGTTTACCAGCATTTTTGTTAATACATTTGGTATTAACAAATTATTTGTACTGTTTATTGTATGAACATCAATTTACCAAAGATGACTGTTTTTGATTTATCAGTATGAAGTTCGGGCAAAGTGAATTAACTGAATAAAACAGAACAGGGATTCCCGTCATGAGCAGTGAATCAGACATTTGTTCTGAACAGACTACAGAGGGTGTTTATGACTAAATAAAAGAGGTTACCGCCCCCTTTGGTGAGTGTCGCAGTGCGCATGCCCAGTGTAGTAGCCGGTTATGGCGGCGGTGTGTGTTTGTCCATGAGGTGGGGGACGCCTGCAATTCTTGCGGTCTGTGACAGAGCGATCCGAGCGAACCGCTGCCATGGCTGGAGTGTTTGACATTGATTTGGACCAGCCGGAGGAAAATGTGTCCGACGACGAGAATGAGGAGGTACTTTAGTGGAGGATGTTAAGCTGTCACAGCAGAAACTCTTCCTGCACGGGAGCTAGCTGTTAGCCTGGTAGCCTGCCAGCCACCGCAGGCCTGCTCTGCAGCCGGAGCTCTCAGGCCTCTGCAAACAGGGATCTAGCAGAGGCTAATGCTAGCTCGCCACGGCTAGCCTGACAGTGATCATGACAGAACTGTCACTTGTTCTGTTTTTGTGTTGCCAGTAATGTTAACTAGTGATGAAATGCATGCGTTGTTGACGCTGTCATGTTTATAAACCATCGCTGTCATATTGAAGTTGTGCAAGCCATGCTTACTTGGCCAAAGGTGCTGCAGTGATAAATGTGGCTCCGTGTGCAACAGTTTATTTTGGCAAGACTGAGACAGAGTGGGACTGTGTGGACTGGAAGCTGGAGCCAGTTTGTTTCTGTGTAACTGAGATATAAAAAACAGCAAACACTACTGCAGATTAAAAATGAACAGTTATTTAAATCATGTGTTTATGTTGCTTTATGCAGGTGTCTTATTGCAATAACACCTTTAACATGTGCTGCTGCGGGAGAACAGTTATTGAACAGGAGAGCCAGACAGTGCAATGTACAGATATTTTCTGCACACACACATACATATGTATATTTTTCAGGATATACAACTTTTGGACTGTTGCTAAATAGCTTGCATCATATGCATATTTGTGTAGCATGGTTTGGACATCTATTACATCACATTGCTCCTGTGTAAATGTGAAGCCAAGCACTTTTGATAACGGATTACAGTTTAAAACAAAGTTATTTTCCAGTAGAATAAAACTCATGTAGTTGTCATTAGTGATTAGTGTGTTGTTGTTGTTTTATTACCAAAAGTCCAGAAATATTAAGTTTATAGTGATTTTTACAAGCAGCCAGCCTTCAATTAGAAAATGTTTAGCATTCATCCTTGAAAAGTGACTTAAGTGATCAGCCAATGATTTTCTGCTTATTGACAACTCATTGATAAATGTAAGAAATGTCTGTTTTTATCCCAACACAATGTCATCTAAAGTAACAATATGCGTAAATGTTATTTAGATTTAGATCAGCCCTTATTCTGTTTATAACAACATATGTAGACTGCCTATATGTACAGGCTGCTGAGCTTTAGAAAAGGTTTTCTGCTGCACATGCAAACTTTAATTATGAGGTTGAAAGCTCCTACAAACTTAATGAGTAAAAAAGTCACCAAATCAAAAACTGTAATTTCTGACACCAGTGTGGCTGTTCAGCTGCAATTTCTCCTCAGGTGTTCTCCATGTTCCTCATGAGAATAAAAACAACTTATTTGTTTGTTTTTATCTTCTGCTTTCCACTTTTCCTTTTAGGCTCAAATCAATGATATCATGGACCAGTGCAGTGGATTTGAGTTGTAAGTATTCACATCTCCGTTTCGTTGTTTTATGATTTTAATAACAAAATAAGAACGTGCATACCACATCGCACATGTCTCACTGCAGCAACATGGACGATTGTGAGAAGATCGAGATTTCTGAGGATAACGTCAATCAGGGGACGGAGAACATCAGACCGGAGTGCTTTGAGCTGCTGCGTGTCTTGGGGAAGGGCGGTTATGGAAAGGTACTTGTCATATCTAGAAAGCAGCAACTACTCTGAACACAGTCATACATACTCGTTGGATTATTTTGCCTCTGTATTGTAAAAAAAAAAGAATTGTTTTGACTAATATTTCTTCCAGCTGTTCATTTGATTATCCTAAATGTACAAATCCCTTTCTTTGCTGCGCAGGTTTTCCAAGTTCGAAAAGTTGTTGGAGCTGCATCAGGCAAAATCTTTGCCATGAAAGTTTTAAAAAAGGTACATAATTTTTTCCTTCACTAACTCCAAAAAATGCAATCCTTTTTCCAGTTGCATCAATTGCAGTGATGTGTAGCTGCTCTCAGTTTGTTATATGAACATTATTGCGTGCTTCTTATTACAAATAAACGTTCTGGTGCTTTTGTCTGCAAATATTGGCTGTCGCTGAAGCCAGTGGTGGGGTAAGATTTCACTGCTAGTTGGTAGATTGCCATCTATGCTGCTCTGCTGCAGCCTTGGCACTTAAAACACTCTGCCTCAGCCCATTAGATTCCGCTTGATATTCACACTGCTTCTGCTTAATTGGCTAACATAACCTCAGTGACATATTGAAGACCTGCCAGAGTTCAGTCATTTATTTCAACTGCTAAGCTTAAAACATTTATGTGCAGCATTGTAGTGTGGAGATAGAGGCCGGCGCTCAACTTTATGAAGCATCTCAGGGTATGAAATGAGTCCTGACTTGCCCAAAATTGTCAGTGATACATATTTATGTCACTGACATGTGAAGTTACTCAACTGAGGAAATTATCATTTCTGCAGAACTACAGATCTGTTCTAACTTGTTAGGAGTTCCCAGCTGGTGGACGGTGATAGCAATTAAGCTGTTTACGTCTCCAAAGTTGTAAAATAGCATAACTTTTTCATTGATCAGATTGGAGTAAAACTTCTTTGTAGTTTGTACAACACAATATCTACAAAACTGGGTTCCCAGCAGAAAGAGATTAAATGTCTTTGCAGTTTATGATACATTTAGAATTGTGTGTAACTCTTATGCGTAGATACAATAGAGTCTTAGATTTCGAGCCTGCACACATGCAGTAGCTCATGACACAAATTATATAATACTGTAATTAATTTTGATTTTCCCGTTTCCCATTTTAACTAATTGAGTCTGGCAGTGTGTTGATTGAACTGCTAAAGAAGTCCTTATTAATACATTGGCCCTTCATAGTTGAGTATAATAAATTTGTCATGCTGTATACTCCTCGGTGGGAACTTTGATTCATTGTTCCTGATACGGCACTGATTTTGAGATGCTTGATAAACACATGCAACTAATGTCAGTAGCGTAGTAACAAGCTTTGTGTTAGCTGAAGGAAACAAAGCCTGTTTTGCAAGCAAGATAGGACCGAAAATTCAGAATACAATGCATAAATCATTATCAGCCCGTTGTCATCATTGTAACACTCCGAGCTGAGATAACATTGTTGCTGACAGGCAGCTCTTTAGCTTCCTGACAGAAGTGGTTAGTAAACAGAACCGAGAACAGCAGAGAGGAGAGGCCTCTGGGGAGATGGAGGAGCAGTTCAAAACCACAGAGGTGCTCAGTCTTTGTCCTTACTGTACTACACAGGATTGTAGTTGTAATATGCTTTACATATTCAAACGCATGTCTTGCGCATCTTCCGTGTTGCCTTTATTCGAGTGAGCAATAGTAGCACGATCCAGCTTGTTAACATGAATATATTCATTAATGTAGATTAGCAGTAATAATAAATTGTCGCTCCTCTGTTTTAGTTGACTAAGCTGCTCGGCTGAACCCTGCATCTCAGATGTTGTTTAGTAGAACACTTTGATTCCCTCTCTATTAGTCATGCAGACAGCAGCTCATTCGACAGCGATACACAGCCTGTTGAGGAGAATTTTTATGTTTTGCAGAATTTTGAATCTGTATTGATTAAAACACACCCGTGTTTCACCGCTCTCCATTACATGCTGCAGCCGTATTTAATGCTGGTTTTACTTTTGGGGGGTTTGGGGTACCAGGCTATGATTGTGCGCAATGCCAAGGACACGGCCCACACCAAGGCAGAGAGGAACATCCTGGAGGAAGTGAAGCATCCCTTCATTGTCGATCTCATCTACGCCTTCCAGACAGGAGGAAAGCTGTACCTCATCCTGGAGTACCTGAGCGGTCAGTGCAAGCAGCACACACAAAGGCACACATCTGGCACACTGCAGGAATATTAATGCAAATTACACAAGCAGAGTCGGTGTGAAATCACTCTGCTGGAATTGTAATTGTTCCTGTCAAGATGAAACCTGTCTGCAGTCTTGTGTAGACAATCATGAGGTAAATTTAAATGATTACAGCGAATACCATAAAATATTTATATCCTTACTCACATAAACCTCAAATACTAACAGTCTCTTTGTGTAACTATTCTCAGTCTCTCTTATGCACACTGCCAAAAACATCAGAACAAAATAATGTAGTACATGTTGTAGCTTGGCTTCCTGGTTCTCCTCTCCAACAAAGAGCACATGTTAACTTTGCCTCGACATTTCTGGAAGGTAGCAAAACTGTATTGTGATTCATTTTCGGTTGGAGAGTCAGTGCTTGCAAGAGTTTCAAACTCAAAAACAAAAATTTGTGCCTCAGAAATGCATTGCATCAACATGATCATGTTTAAGGCATCACTTCTTCCTACTTGTCTCAGGAAGTCAGTAATATATAGATTTGTAGGAATGTATGTGTCACCTGTGTTAATAGCATGAACATGTGCTTACCTTTGCAGGAGGAGAACTCTTCATGCAGCTGGAGCGGGAGGGCATCTTCATGGAAGACACAGCCTGGTGAGCATTACTTATTTCTTTATTATTATGTTGAAATAGGAACACACGCATATCTTCGCAGAATGTCAGTATTGTCTAATACCACGGAAAAAACTCATTTCTGATTTGTTATAACAGGTATCAATATTAAAACTGTATCTTGGGACACCTCAAATGTAGCTGTCCACAGTTAAGCTACATTTTAATTGGTGTCTAAAGTATAATAGACTGCAGGTCAGCTTAACAACAGACCATAACAAGCTGGAAAACTTGATTTGAACAGCAAATAGAATGTAAAAAATAAATGCTATGTATAAAAATGGAAACAAAATCTGTTGAAAAAAACAAAACAAAAGAATAATCTTAAATTCCCTCTGTGAATATTATGTTATAATGAAGGCCTCAGTGGTTCCTGTACAAAAGCAAAACTCAGCAGTAAAATCAGCTGAAGAACTGGTTAAAGCTGCAATATGAAGGATAGCAGAGTTTGAAAATACAGCCTTCCTCCTGCAACTTTGCCCTCTCTGTCCGAAGCTCCTCCCACCAGATGAGCAAAGGTACATGCATGTGCTTTAAATGTAAAAAACTAAATAGCCAAAATTAAACCTTCATTTTTAGCTTCACAAAGAATTCAGACCCCACTCACTTCAGGGAAAGTCCTTTGGTCAACCCATTTAGCCACAACATCCTAGTCGCGGTGCAGACCCTGTTGCTCTCTACATTCCCTCACCTGATCTGGTCTAAAAAACACCTGTAATTAGCCAAAGTGTCCCGACACAGGATAGATTATCTAGAGTCTGAAAATGGGGTTGCAGAAGTCTAGTTTCCTCTCAGGCCACTTGAATTACAAAACGCTGGAAGGTTGTTGTGGACTTCTTATCCAATAATGCAAAGAAAATGCAGCAGCCCCAAACACAATGCTTCTACATTGCTATATCTGTATTTCGACATAATGTGCTAGTGTTTAGCATGAAGTTAATTGTGTTTAGTGAAAAGTTTCCCATTTTTGTTTCTTTCTTTAGCTTTTACCTGGCAGAAATCTCCATGGCTCTGGGTCACCTGCACCAGAAGGGCATCATCTACAGAGACCTAAAACCTGAGAACATTATGCTTAACAGCCAAGGTGGGTGCAAGGACATCAAATCAAATTTAGGTGTTTTTTTTTTTCTTCTTTTATTTTGAATTAATGGTTAATTGAAGTAATACTAAACAAAGTTGTAGATCACCAAACACATAGGGAAACTTTGTTCTTGAAACAGAAGGTAATCCTCAGGAGATGAAAAAGCAAGTACAAAGTGAGTTGAAGTCTTCCAGTAAAAGAGGAATTTGCCATTAAAGTGTAGCAGTTCCTTTTCCATTTTCCATGATTTGTTGGTAGTGTTCTTGTGTATCCACCACAGAGTGATACAAGGATTGTAAATGTTTCCATCTATGTGTTGTTGCCTTTCCAGGTCATGTAAAGTTAACAGACTTTGGGCTGTGTAAAGAATCCATTCATGACGGCACGGTTACCCACACTTTCTGTGGCACAATTGAATACATGTAAGTAAAGTTCCGTCATCCTTCTTTCGTGCTGTTGATCTCACCTAGTGCCGTTTACCTGTTTTACCCTTCTCACTTGCTCTCCTCCTTTTTTCACGCTCACTGATGATCTTTGCTCATGAATGTGTTAGTAAGACATATGCGCTCACATGGTTGCAGGGCCCCAGAGATCCTGATGAGAAGTGGACACAACAGAGCAGTGGACTGGTGGAGTCTGGGCGCTCTGATGTACGACATGCTCACAGGAGCGGTCAGTTAAAAATTTACAACCTGAAAAGGCTTTCCACTTCGCTTTTATTAATGGACTGATATAAAATATGAATCAAAATTTGGGATGTTAGAGTAACCCCTGTCTCTTACTGTAGCCACCATTCACCGGGGAAAACCGGAAAAAGACCATTGACAAGATCCTGAAGTGTAAGCTCAGCCTCCCGCCCTACCTCACACAAGAAGCTAGAGACCTCCTGAAACGGGTATTTATGGGGTGTTTTCAGAGCTCATTGTACTCCAGGTTCTTGGTAGTTGTTGGGTTAGTACTCTTTTGACATTTGACTGCTGGTTTTACAGTTGCTGAAGAGAAACGCCTCGTCGCGGCTGGGAGCTGGAGTAGGAGATGCCACAGAGGTGCAGGTGAGAATGTTCAGTAATAAAATGCACCAACTCTTTCCCTAAGCACCATATATAAAAGCAGTAACTTT
Organism: Stegastes partitus; assembly: GCF_000690725.1. Classification (NCBI taxonomy): domain Eukaryota; kingdom Metazoa; phylum Chordata; class Actinopteri; family Pomacentridae; genus Stegastes; species Stegastes partitus. Next base: position 724,727 of record NW_007577793.1, read on the forward strand.
TATATCAGATCCCAAAGTGGTATTGCTTGAAAAACAGAATGTATTACTTCCTAATATTTTCTTTTGTTCCCTCCTAAGGCCACACTTGTGTTGATACTTGCATTCTTATGATGTTGGAAATGGCCGCCACTGCATAAAAAGGAGTTGATTCTCATTCTTCTCCAGACTATAGTGCTATGTTTTATAGCCATCTCTTCACCGTGCTCTGTATCTGATATCACACAGGCTCATCCCTTCTTTCGACACATCAACTGGGAGGATTTGTTGGCTCGGAAAGTGGAGCCTCCCTTCAAGCCTTTCCTGGTGAGTAATAGAGAAGCGGACCACAAGGAGTTCTGAGCTGGATATTACTTCCTGGAAATGTGAGAACATTAAATGTTCACAAACGGTGCTATTCGAGCAGCTTCAGTTCAAGGTTCGAGTAAGTCTCGGGAACTGAACCCAGGTGCTCTCCTGTTTCACACCAGCTCGTGTTTATCTTGGCAGCCAACACATCTGCTCATGTAGCTTTACCTCCTCACCTGTGTTGTTTCGTTTCTGTCTTTGCAGCAATCAGCTGAAGACGTGAGTCAGTTTGACTCAAAGTTCACCAGTCAGACACCAGTCGACAGCCCGGATGACTCGACCCTCAGTGAGAGTGCCAATCAAGCCTTCCTGGTAACTTCAGACCACGTTTTCTTCAACTTTTGTTTGTTTTAGTTATGTTAACTTCTCATTTAAAATCGGCTGCATTTCTTTATACCAAAACTCATGCTTTCAGGGACACTGTCTACATACCTGACTCTTAAGCTTGTACTGAAACACATTTTCCATCATTACCTTGGTCTTGGGTATAAAAAATTCTTTGGTGAGGTTGACCTAGTGGACCAGTGGGTGGGGTACATGCCACATGGGCACATATTCTCTGAGCAGGAGATCCCTTGTTCAAATCCCAGCTGGGGACAGATTGCTTAATGTAATATCTCTGCAGTGCCTGTCTGTCTCTCCATATTTCTTTCAAAATGAAAGCAAACATTTTCAAAAATAAAGTGTTATCTGACTTCCTTTCTCTCTCTCAACAATAAACTGACTTATTGCCAATCAGCATTTTTCTCTAGAGGGGTAATTGCTTATGTATTTAGATCTTCAATATTGACTGCATTGTTTTATTTTCTGTTTAAATGACAACACTGGTGCATTTCTCCCGTTGTATCAGTATACATGACAAAACAAATATATCAGTAAAGTGGAGCAACAACAGATTTACAGCCACTGCAGTGCTGCAGTAATGTTCTCTGTGGCCAGGCAGTAATAGATCATTTCTCCCTTACGTTTCTCTGTGATCATGCGCCAACTGTAGCAGTTTTCATCTCATGTCTTCTCTGCGTGTTTCCAGGGTTTCACATATGTTGCTCCATCAGTCCTGGAAAACATCAAAGAAAAGTTCTCATTTGAGCCAAAAATCCGCTCACCTCGACGGATCATGGGCAGCCCAAGAACACCTCTCAGGTATATCAATCATGTCTGCAGCAGGCGCTCCAGGAAAAAAATATGTCCATGGTGATGAACGACAGCCTCAATGATGCCCTTCATTCTGTCTGTCCTTTTTAGCCCAGTCAAGTTCTCAGGGGGGGACTGTTGGGCCCGGAGCCCCCTCCTTCCCAGCGGAGGACCGAGTAGTGTCCTTCAGTCTCCTCAGGACCAGGCCATGGAACTGTCCACCCCCGAGCAGATGGACGTCACGAGCAGCTCCGAGGCCTCGGCCCCTCTCCCCATCCGTCAGCCTGCTGGGGTCAACCTTGCTCAGATGAAGCAGCAGGCCTATCCTGTGGTGGCCAAACGACCGGAGCATCTACGTATGAACCTATGACCCGCCGCAACCGTTTAGGAGAGTTTATTTCTTGACTCTTTATTATTTTTTTTTCCTTTGTTGATATTTTTTAAGAAACAAAGCAAAAAGATATGGATGCTAGAGACAATGAAAATCCAAAATTGCACATCCGCACACTACATATACTGTCACAACCTGGAGTTTGTGCGTGTGCCTGGGATTCCAGCGTGCTACAGATAAGTGCTACCGACGACATCACCGTCTCACCACTTCCCCTTCGACACCTCAGGTCTGTTGACCTCCATCTTCTGCTCCTTCACCCCTAAGAACTGGACTGGTAGGAATCTTTTCAGGAGCTCCAGCCTGTGTATGACCGGGAAGGTTATAATGTATCACACAGTATGCAAGCGCTTCAAAGTGAACTGCAGTCAGTCTAGTGTAGTAGAAGATGTCCAAAGTGCTTTGTGCTATTTGAATGAATGCCAGTGAGGAAACTGCTTCCATTGGAAGATTTTGACAGTACTTCTTCTTAGACAAGATGCTTCCCTAGCTCTGAATTAAATAATATGAATTAGGTTTATTATTTAAAAAGATCAAAGAAAATCATTGTAACGGACAAGCAGAGGTTCTGGTGTTGATGAATATAGCTTTATGTCTTACGAAGTTTTACAAAATGAACTGCATTAACTGTGCTATACATCAATGATGAATCAGAGAGCCTAAATTAAAGAGGAAAAAACAACGTTGACTTTTTACATTCTTTCAGCATCGGTGTTATGTTCAGTTCTCTGCTCCTCAGGCGTAACTACACTATGGGTTTGATCTCTGGATCAGATCGGACTGGTTTGGTGCAACATTAGCGTGACCCACTCTATCATCACCCAAAACATCCAACTGATCTCGGTGCTGCTTTCTGTAACCCCCCCCAGCCCCTTGTCCGGCTGCCCAGGACCCGCTGGGCTTCAACGGTTCGGGACGTCAGATGCTCCATCTGACCCCTGCAGCGGATTCATATCGGAGACTGTGGCGCCAGTTGATCTGGACACTGCCTGCAGTTGTGGGGGTTTATTGCGCCACAAAACTTGGGGCAACATTTCCAGCCTCCTGCATCAGCATTAACTTGTTTAGGATGGAAGTTTTAGAATTCCTGAAAAGCAAGGAAAATTATAAATAAAATGTAAAAAAACACAAAGTGCACCGTGTCTTTTGTGTATGCTCGTAACGATGTGGATTCAAAGGACCAAGAAACACAACGGGAGAGTTGAAGAATGCACATATTTTTTAATCACACGGATTTGTTTGAAATGTCATAAATATTGCATCCTATAAATGTCATCATCTCAACATTACAGAGCACTGCTGCTAACATATTCAAATTTGTCAAGATATATTCACACTGTGCTATCTTTTGTCTCCTGTGATTGGGTTTTTAGACTCAGTAAAAAAAGAAATGCACAAACAGAAAAAAAAGAACACTTTAAGGATTATAAGAGTAATTTTCCATAGCTGACATCAGAGTAGTTTACTGCCACCTAAAGGCCAGTTTGGCAAACCACATCAACTGACCTGAAATCATAAAAATAAATGTTGGTAAAACAAAATCACACAGTTTATCTACTAATATGTTTCTTAAAGAAAACCAGACCAACAAATTTAGTGCTCTCTTTAATGGCTAAAAAGGTTTTCAGGATGTAGTTTTGTCATTAAAAACCATTCTGTCGTAAACAAACATGAAAGGCCCCATAAACATGAAGTATGTGAGTTTAATGTTCAGTATGACATCTGTGCATTTCAGAGGAATCAGATGGAGGAAAATAAAAAAATCACAACACAATCTCTGCCACGGTAACAGAAAAATCTGACATTTTACCAGTGATTCACAAAATTCGGCACAGGTAATCAGACATAACGCAAAATAAAAATTTATCTTACCCTCACGTAAACGCTGATTGTGCACTTGAACGTTTACATTTGATAAAGCAGTTGGATTTTTAGTGCTGGCTTTAGAGAAAATACTGCAACATTCACTTCTACATACAGTATGAAACAAATAAGCAGAGCGTTTGCTTATCGAGTTTCTGCTGGTCTGGGATCTGGATAGCTTTGTGGGCAATAAATTCCTTTTATTTATTCCAGGCAACAGCAGGTGATAAAACCCCCATATGCACCTGCTACACACACTGTATATTTAATGATAAGCCAACACAAAGTCTAGAATAAGGCTCTTCGGGGGAAGCTTGATAACTGCCAAGCTGATAAACACATTACAGATGAATGTGACTCCTCCTCACTGATGGCTGGTGTTTATGTCCCACAAAGATGGAATCTGCCAAAGGATCCTTGATATACACTCCCTATTTAGACAGACTATATGGCTGTAATAATGTGTTGCATTAAAAATGAGTATACAATATATTTAGTCATAATGTATCTATAAAACTGGATACTGCTGCCTGTTCCTCACTAGGGTTTGGCTGCAAAGGAAAATATGTTAATAAAATCCCACCAGACAGGCCCTATTGAAAACCAAGATGGTTCAATGGTAAAAACCTGCATCAACCAATATACTATTAACCTTTGTAACTGGTCCTATACAGAGTAAAACTAATGGGATTTAAGGAAAGCACGGAAAAATAAAAAAAGAACTGTTCCAATAAAACCATTGAATGTTTCAGCCACCTCAGTTCCTTTAACCACTGATGATGCTGGTTTTGTATTAGGAGTTGTGAAAAAAAATATTTTTCCCAAAGGAATGTGCACTCAGCTTCATTAAGAGAAATAACTAAAATATGAAAGCAGCCATGTTGTTTTATGTCCCTTACCAATCGACAGTATATTACTGAAAGCAGTGTTACACAATGAGTCATCATCGGTTTTACTTCATTACTGTAATATTCCCAGCCTGCTTTGTTGAAAAAATAAACAAGGCACAAATTACTCACGAGGAAATAAAATCTATTTAAATAATCATTAGGAAAAAAACAAACAAAACAACCCCCGACTGGTTCAGATCTGAGTCAAACAGCAATGAAAGATATTCTTTACTCTGGGTTTAAGTTCATTTAAACTGCATCAGGTCAGACATGATTTAGAAATCCACACGTGCATACAGTTGAATCGAAAGTGTGGAACTGTATGTTCTGTCCGAGTTTTCCCTTCATGGACAGGACGGTGAACAAGTCTGAAATGCAGAGATTTTTTTATGTGGTGGAAGACTTCAAATTTCACGAGCTAATTTATCGCTGTTGTTTGGAGAAGGGATGCACAATGATGTCAGCATCATAATCTGCAACATCAGATAAAGGCTTCAAAACAAAATATCAGCATCAGCCCACGACGAACAGTGATGGGAAGAGAACGCCTGTCACACGAAAAATGTAGTTATGTTTGAAAATGTTGTATAAAAATAAAGATGGCACGTCAAACAGGTACGTTAAAGACATAAAGTAGTCTTATTTTGAACATTACAATTTCATTCAAGAGAGGCCTGATGTTCTCTGTAGTTAGGTTGAAAAATGTGCCATATCAATAATGGGCGAAAATAGATTGGAAAATTTCTGCATTTTGGATTGTGCATCTTTAATTTGTAAAAATGTACAGAGCAGCCAAACTTGATTATCCAAGTAAGTTAAAACAAGCCTCCAAAAAATATCTAAACATACTCTTTGACTCAGCTCTGGTTTGGTTAAGCTATTTCAAGCAGCAGTATATGGTTTCAGGAAATAACAATTCTGACTGACTGGTTGTTTCAGTTTCCAGTGGGACACTTACACTTAGCAAGGGTAATAATGAGAATGATTTTTACCTTCAGAGAAGACAACAACGTTGAATTTCTTCATATATATGTAGTTTATGGTGACCGAAGCAAGAAAGTGTGAGGGTAAATGTTTGCAGAATGTAGCAGCTACTGCAGGACCAAAGGAATTACACCAGATGGGTGAGGATGGAATTACAGTATGACCAGCAACTAGCCGTTTTTGGAATATGCAGGTACAGTGCACCAAGAAGTGTCTGTGGTTTGGATGATTAAGTGCTGTCACTGATTCACTCTGCACCTCCATGCAGCCGGGCTCTGCTCCTGCAGCCGCCTCATTTTCTTCCCTAACCACACCCACCAGGCTAAACCAATCACAACGCACACCACAGACTCCACATAGTAGCCATCCAGTGTAGTCACACAAACGCCGCCTTCCTTAACGCACAGCTGGAGGTGAGAACAGGAATAAAAGGAGTTAATACCTTTTCTACATGAGAAAATACATTCTGTCTTGTTCCATCCTCTTCCTAATCACTTACCCCTGCCTCTTCTGAAGAGCCACAGGTCTGCCCCGCAGCCCCCTGGCATTCCTTAGAAGTCAGCGGATCAACCATCCACAGAGCCACAGTGGAAGGCCAGTTTCCTCCGAGGTTAGTGACTGTGTTCAGCAGGGTCATGTAGGTCCCACCAATGAGGGGGTCACTCACTTTGGCATGGAAGGCCATGCAGGCCACATACATGCTGTACAATGCCACCTTGGGAAGAAAACACATAAGGTTAACTTGCTGTGGCAGACCTCTAAACTAGAATGTGATTTTTTCTTTGTTTGATTAATTCACTTATTAATTCTTCCCTGTTCCAGAAATAAAAAATCTTACTGAAACACAGTCACATGAAATCAAAACAGAACTTTTCTTATTCAAATAAGATATTAAATTAAAATTAAAAAATTAAAAAGCAATGAGATAACATGACAGTGTTATGACAAATGCTGTCTGTCTTAGTTTACAGCGACATCTGGGGGCAGAGACAGGAAATTAATGAAGCTGACAGGAGAAAACCTGTACCAGCTAATGTCTTTGTAGCTGTGGTTAAGTTGCACAATCCTTCATAAATGACACAGCAAAAAATAAAACACACCCATTTGTCTGTCTGTAACACACATTTTAAATAAACAATGTGTTTATAGTAACTGTAACTGTTTAAGCAAGTTTCTATTCCACAAACAGGCTGGGATACAGTGTAAATACTGTACAGAGGGGCAATAGTCCTGTGGATCTGTGTATTGCTGAAATGCTGCCACCAGGAAGAGCTACAGTGTGGTCTGGACTAGGAGTGGAAAACAGAGGATAAAAAGGCTTAGCAAAGAGAATAGCAGCGAAATACCAAACCTGATGCAATGCGTAGCTAAGCAGCACAATGGCAAAGTAGTAAATGGGGAACCCTCCTTCTTGTTTGACACTGGGGGTCCACCACACCAGCAGAGCATACTCCAGCCCTATAAGCAACCTGCAACAGAGAACATAACACTGTGAGATTTTAGAGTGTGTACAGTATGCATGCATGTGTGCAGTTTTGTTTGTGTGCGTATGTGTGAAAACCTGAAAGGGAAGGCCTTGTAGAAGACATCCAGAGGTCTGGGCCCTGCAGTGTATTTACTGATGACCACTGGTAGAAGGATCTGCAGAGGTACCATGGGCACCGCCAGCAATGCCAGCTGCTCCTTGGGAACTCCAGCCTCCACCAGCTTCAGACCTGTAACTGCATCTGCTGCAGAGAAGCCAATCTGAAACACAAAGGGAAGACATGAGATCAGAAGCAAACTTGCAAAAGCAACAGGTTTAAAGTTATATTTCAAAGATCAACCAAATTATTGTTTAGTAATGGTTAACTACTTTGGCAGTGAGAAGCAGGGCACAAAAGGTGAAGACTGTGGGCATCTTGATGATGGTGAACAGCAACTTGTAGGTTTCCATGACGCCCTGCGTCTCCTCTGGGGCTTTCCTCTTCCCTTTGCCCTGTTCATTTTCCCTTTTAAAGACAGCTACCAGAGTGGTGGAAACCAGGAACACCACTCCCCAAAAAAACAAGAAATCTGCAGCGAAGTAAACAAAAGTATTAAAAAAATTACACTTCATTTAACTGATCACCAACTATTTATTCACATCTCAACTATGTGAAAAGTTATTTGACTCTTTAATCTTTTTCATCATGGATGAAAAATACCTGACAAGGTGACAATGCCTGTGTCCTTAGGCTCTATTCTGAGGTATTTGTTGCAAAAGTCTGCAGATTCCAGAGCCAGAAAGAGCACATTGCCCAAGAAGTAGCCAGCTGTCTGGCCTACTGAGTTGCATGTCGATGCATATCCAACATTTTCTCTGGACAACATAGTCAGGGCCCAGCCATCCACAGCTATATCCTGAAATACAGAGAGGATACAGGGAGCAAATCAATGTATTCATCTTTCTCAATATGTGCTTGTATCACTATGTTTATGAATGTTTACCTGCGTGGCTGCCAGGAAGGCAAGCATAAAAAAGACTGCAGTAAGTGTTACAACACATGGTCCTGTCTCACTCTGCAGCAGCGAGTTGACTGTTACAGAAAGGTAGAGCATGAAGAGGCCCAGGAGGTACTGTGTAGGCACCAGCCATGACTTTCTGCAGAAGTAGGTGGGAGGTGGGGGATAGGATGTACATTATCAGGGAAAAGTGTAGAGAATAAAGCTAGGAGAAAAACAGCTATACACATGAAACATCATCATAAAAGGTATACAAATGTCTTTCTTACCTTCTGCCAAACCTCCTGAAGTACAGCGCATCCACCAGCGGTGCCCAGAAAAGCTTGAGACTAAAAGGCCAGAAGACAAAGCTGAAGAAAGCTTGGTCTTTGTAGCTGACGCTCTTACTCTGTAAGATCAGAGGGATGCTGCCAGCCAGTCCAAGAGGAATCCCCTGCAGCACGTAGAGGAACAGAAGAAGCAGCACGTTGCCCAGCTCGCCACGGATCCCAGGCCTGCCTCTGCGATGCCTTCTGTCCTCAGAGTCGGACCCTCTGATGAGACCCTCTGCTTCCTCTTCAACTTCCAGCTCAGGGGAGCTTGTCTCTCCCCTGTCCACATCCCTCATGTTTTCAAATGGGAGGTTGTTACCCACCAGCTTCCTCTGCCTCCCGTTCTTGTGTGTGATCAAATCTGAGGGCTCCATGATGGGAGCAGTGGGCATCAAACCTGCTGCGCCCTCAGCAAATCTGCAGAGAGAGATGAGAAAGGAACAGCTAAACAGATTACTAATTAAGCGTACATCAGTGAAGCTGCTGGGACAGTTTTGAATCCTTTTGATTCCACTGGAAATAAAAAAGTTATTTTTTGGAACGCATAACGAAAACAACGCAAAAAGGTAGGCTGAGATCATAGCAAAAACAAAGACACATTTCACAATTGGCACAAAATAAAACACAATATTGAACAAATAGGTTGTGGAATGCAGGTGTGTTTTCTTCTGAATATGGAATGAATATGGCTGGGTGGGGAAGACAGGTGTGAGCTAGGATCAGACGGCCCTTGATCAAACAGTTGTACAAATAATTGGCAACCACAAAAGTTGCGTGTAATTCATAGGGTGATTACTGGTCTAGACGGTATACTGCATGGCAAACAAAAAAAAACTGCACAGAGCAGACACCTATACAAAAACTTGGTATCAATAAAAAAAATAGTAGGGTGAAGATGACAATGAATTGCACTGAATTAAAAAAAAGAGGGCTTACAATTTACACAGCTTAGTATAAGAAAGAGAAATCAGGCGTCAGAAAAAGCTACATGCAAACACACACACTGTCACGACGGCGGGATGCGACACACACGGCAATTACAGATGATGGTGGAGCAGATAAATCAATGAATGATTCGATTTTAAGTTTCCAGCTGTCACCTTAAAATCATCAGCTAATATGTAAGTCACAAACAAAGTCCGACATTCACTTAAAATTAACAAAACACCAAAAAAACATGCTTTCCAATTCGGGCATAAATAGACAAGTGACATGCATGACATGAAAAAGTGAAGCCATAGATGAATTCAAGCATACCTGGTGATGACAACATGCCAAATCAAAAAAAAAAACAGAACACAAAAGGGGCTGAATCACAGAACCAATCAACGGAGAATCGATTTTTTATTTAGTCTGTTCAATCGATAGACAGCAGCATCCCAACAAAGGTAAGAAACACGAGAAAATGACTACCGTTTGATTTCACACTGCTTACATCGGTGGGTATCAACACAAACCAGGAAATGCGCCGTGTGCGACACCTAAATGTGTCCGGTACGTACAGCTGACGTGTCCAAACTGTATGTTCCGCTTCAGTGTGAATGTGCTGCGTTCCAGGCAGGGATGGAGCAGAGTATACTGTATACTGTATATCACTTTTTTTTTAAATCGTTAAAAATATAATCTAACGTGATAACGTGTGGGTCACTGAAACTTTAAAGATACTGCACGTTAAACTCAAAAAACTGATGGCGCCAAACAATTCCATGAAAATTTCAATGCAAATAAAATATATTTTGCATAATTCGGTTTGCTGTTGATCAGATCAGACTACCCTTTTCAAAAACAATACTGGCAGAAACTATCCTTACGAAAACAATGCTGGCTGATGTACAGATCTTAAGCTATAGTATGTGTGTTCTACTACAACATGTTAAATATTTCTTTTGTGTAAGTTTTGTTGTGGCTGGGTTTTTTTTTGTTTTTGTTTTTTTGTCAAAGGCATTATGAAGGACTTTGCTCTTGCAACAGAAAATGAGCACTGATAAAAATGTTACTTAACAACAAAACTGAAAACATGAGAGAAGGAGTAGCTTACCTTGATATATGTCATCAAGAAATTTATGAATATATGACCTATCATTTCATTACACATTTTCATTACACAGAGTATAATCTGGGCTGCTTTTAAATACAATAAAACCTAACCCTGCCTATAAGCTACAGAAAAAACAGAATATTTTTACAACAAATAAGTGATGCTGTACAAGAATATAAACCCAACGTCAGACGACTATAGGGGGGTATTAAGAGCTGGTCTTACACTATTGGCTAGCTAGTATAGAACCTTTACGACAGGGATATTCAATTTGCTTCTCCCAGGAGCCAAGGTATTAAACAAACAATAATATTTACCAGATAAAATTGGCAAACATTAAAGGCTGTATAACTGATCTTTCTTTGACATTATGTAGGTTCAAAAACACCCAAGCAAGAGTTGAGGGATATTAATGAACATTTACTGCATAAACAAACAAACAGCAAAATAATCTGCGTGTGAATCAATTTTATTTTAAATGTGATTTAGATAATGGCCCACCTGGCACCCTGCCGTGGCCTCATTTGGCTCAGGGGATTCAAGCTGAGTGTCACTGCTTTTGGGCGGATTATTAAGAACCGTGTGCTAAACGTTGGAAATACAATACCAATAACTCCATCAGTTCCACTAAAATCTTAACCATCCACCACAATTAAAGCATAAGCTAACCACCAGCCAGGAACCTTAAAAGATACACTGCGTCCTTCATGTCTTCACATGAAAAAAAAAACCCACTAAGGAGCAGCAGCAGTCAGAAAACCAGCAGAGCATCAGTGGCTAAAATATTGTATAGTGTAATTAACCTTATACTGCATATTTATTAGGTTGAATTATTATACTAGTCCTGATACTTTATAGCACTGCACAGTATTGTGTAAGTAGGAAATATACAATATATATACAGTCATCCTCAAATGTATTCATACCCTCCCATTAAAGAAGAAAAAAACAGCTGTCACCGAAATAAGTTGAAATTGAGAAAAGTAAGAAAATTAAAATTTTATGAAAATCATGACATTACTTTTGAATTGTGGTTCAACAGAAATATACATACATATATATATATGACAAAAACAACAACAAAAAACAAGCAAACAAGCATGATGGGACCTGTAAACCAATGTTTTGTTGAACAACCCTTTGAGCCAATCACTGCAATCAAGTGTTTTCTGTGACTCTCAATCAGACTTCTGCACCTGTTGACAGGTAGCACTGTCTCATTTCACTAAATTATAGTTTAGCAATTTTTTAAAATTTATTTTTACGTATTTTTTTAGTTTCTAGTTATTTAAGTGACTATTGTGAATTCTACCTTTTCTTTAATGGAAGGGTATGAATACATCTGAGGACGACTGTATATATATATATATGTAAATTAAGATATCTTTATCCATTCACTATTATTTAAAGTCTCTTACTGTAGTCATGTCTTACAAACTTTTAAGCATCATAAGTAGTTTTGACGTTTTTTTTTTTTTTTTTTTAAACTTCCTCCTACAATGTCCTCCTTAAATGTCACTGATCTGACATTTTTTGTATTGTCCATATCTCAACTCAAATGGCATCTACAAAAATATCTTTTGTTTAAAGTGATGTCCTTCAATGCAACCTTTACATTGTTTGAAGTATGCTCTTGCAAATGGTTATTCTCATGGTGATAACTGACCTATTTATGACTAAATCCTAAATAATCATTATGTGCTCTTGTTGTTTTGATTTGAGTCCAAGTAAAAACTTGATTATCAACCACGAGACCCTGAAGGATGACTTGTACTAATTCTTAACTTCAATGATCCAAGTGAAAGTCTACGATGAAAAAGCTATGAAATCAAATATGAAGAATGAAACCCTTTTGGCCACAACACAGTTTTTGAACAGAAACCAAACTCAGGCTTTCTCCTTGGTCAAAAGATCTTTTGGTAACGGTCATGATGCCCCCATTACCTCACATTTAGATTAGAGGTAATGAACAACGACACGCTCTGCCTTGCGGTTGCTGCTATGAGTGCATGTGAAGCTGCTTATCTCCACAGATGGCATGTGACAACACACACGCATATTTGAGAGCATCAGCATGTGATGAAAGGAGCACTGTGAAGCTGCAACTGGAACTGTGTGAGAAGGATTGTGCCAGTCAGATAGAGGAAAATAATTCACCCTTTTCTCATCTCTTATCAAGACATCTTTGATGTTTATAGTATTGCACCTATACCACTGATAAGTTGTATTCAAATCAAATTCTAAAGTTTGCCAGTTTTTACGTTTATTTTAAAGACTGGACAACCAACTGGGTGACTTTCAGTGATCCCAAAGCCCCAATATTTTTATTCATGTGCATCAATAATATCTTGTAGAGAGACCTACATGTTTCCTTAAATTAATTACAAAATACAGAGAGTCAACAGAGGCCCCAAAATATTTGTTTTGCTCAATAACCCCAGGTGGATTATTAAAACCCTGCTCATAATCAGGTTTATTTCACCAGTTAACTGATTTAAGCAGCATTTTTGTTATGCTTAATATTCCTCGTGCATTGCCTTGGCATTATGGCTAAAGGATATATTACAGCTAAAATGAAATTAGTACAATATTATTTTCCACAGCAGGCTGCAGTTTCATGTCCATATGTCAGACTGTGCTTCCTTGTTCTGTGTTGCAAGGTGTTAGTTATCATATTTTCCACAAGATGGTGCTGATATCTGTTTCCCCCCAGTGTGTTTCCGCCTTATGCACATTAAAATGTATTGACATCCCATCACAGACTTTTTTTTCTCCTTTCTTTCTTTCTTTCTTTCTTTCTTTCTTTCTTTCTTTCTTTCTTTCTTTCTTTTTTTTTCAATTACCACATGAATCCTGACAACAGCTCTTCAGAACAATCTTTGATCTCCAGCTGTTGCCAGAATTTTTTTTGTCAAACCCTGTCTGTGAAATATTAAAGATTGCCTGGTTTGAATGAGAACAGTGTTCTTTCTTTTTCCGAAAATGACTAAGAATCACAACAGCAGACAGTTGACTTTGCACAGCAGGAAACACACAGGTAGAACTAATAGCATTAATAATGGCCCCATTCCAGCACTTATTGCAATTCATGGCAGCATTTAATAACGTAATTACATATGCGTGTGACACATCCAAATGCCTTCCCTTACTCCTTTTGAAAAATAATTTGTTTGACACACTATCTGGGGGGGGGATATGTTGTTTATACCTGGGGAAAAATATATGACTAATGAAAGATTAGTAAAGAGTCGAAACTTGTTTAGCATGAGGTGAATTGCTGTCTATCTGACTTTTGGAATTTGTGTCTTTGCTGTGACATTCCTCTTTAACATTCAAGAAGTTGAATATTTCTGTAGTATACAGATACTGCAACTATATTATTATTGACCAAGCACAGAACAAAATGTCAAAGGCTACATATAAACAATTAACCACCTTAACTTTTTTTGTGATTTATATTATCTGAAAATGACGTGAAAAGAAGAAGAGTAATCAGTTTAACTCCAACCTGGAACAGACAGTACAGTGAATGTGTTAAAGCACATGGAGCTCCTCTCACATACTTGTTACTTCTGCTTGTCTATGTGATATGGCAACATATACTGTGAGAATACTCCTGAGAGAGCTTTTTTTATGCTAATATTGAAATTATAGGATAAAGCATTGATTAGATTTTGCCTTTTTTGCAGACATTCTCTCAATTGAGTTTGTAGGAAATGTATGTTTTGATAATGTGCAGTTGCCTATTGCATGCATTACTATAATTATAATGCATTATTATTAAGTATTTAAAAACGTGTGTAATGTAGATCTTCTTGTGGACTACTAACCCATATTAGTAGGGGGGTGTCCCATACAAAATGAAAATTAAATTTTTTTTTAGATGCTTAATAATTTGGAAATATGTCCTGTTTTAAAAGCCTGAGTAAAATTCCTCTGAGTCCAGTCCTCATGGGGCCACTCTCTCTTTCTCTTTTTTCAAACATTTTTTTTATTTAACTTTGCGCTCCACCCATGAAAACACAGACATATTTATTTAGTCTGCTCCTACTGTGAAAGTTATTCCCCAGCCGGAGGAGGAGAGACCGTGACATCTTCTAACCAGCGACCCAGTGTGCTTTTCCAACAGTAGTCGGCGTGCTGAGCCAGGAGCTAACAGCAGCCTCTGTCTGTGAGACCTGGGACACCGAGGCGAAGGGGAGAGCTCATTCCACTACACGGCAGTCCTCCATGGCTCTGTGCAACGGAGACAGCAAGGTCAGTGGAGCGGGGAGTACCCGCAGCTCCGGTGCTGGGTGGCCCGGTCGACTTCGTGTTAGGACCCCGGTTGTTGCTGTAGTCCCCCCGGTTAATTACGGCCTGTGTGTACCTCGGGGGGAAAGTTAGGGAGCATGTAACGTTATCAACTGTATCGCTGAGGAGCAGTGAGTACGCTGCTGTGTGCCTGTTGCCGTATTACATTAACATGTTGCTCATAGCTGCTAACTAGCGGGACTGGATATCTCAGTGATGTTTAGCATTTCAAGTCTTTATTTTATCACCAAACGCGGCTGTCTCCTTCTCATGGTGGATCCCCTCCAAGACCTTTCAGCTCCAAGCACCGCGTGGGTTTTAGCATAGCTCCGCTAACCTAGCTGGACGCGCAGCTAACAGGCTAATGCTCATTACTACTGTTTATTCTGTCGGGGAGCTAGCTCGCTACACTGGTCATTTGTTAGCTAGCTTTAGCCGGGCAGTCAGAATTTGTAGTGACAACACTGCTATGCCTAAATCTCATATTATGATAGCTGTGGCGTTCATTTGGAAAACTGAAATGGAGCTTGTGGCAGACTAATCTATTTCACTCGGCTGCTGTCATACACTTTAAGCTAACCTAACGTTAACTGTCAGTTTGCTAATGTCGTCACTAAGCTAGTACGAGCCAACTTGCGGTTACCGGTCTGACAACCGGAGCTACTACTGCTGTGTTACCAGCTGATCCGGTGAAGTTTGCTCTAAAACGACAGAGAATTTTTCTTGCTGTCGTGCTGCTTCACCTCCCGTGATTGCTGATTTTGTTTTGTAACGGTTGCACTCCACTTTAGATCAGAAATCGGAGATGACGGGTTGCAGGGGTAAGGCAACTTGTTTTCAGTAACATCCTCGGAAGTGTTTCCTCTTACCACGTGGGATCATGTTTCTCTTCTTCTTGCCGCCCTTGTTTACCCACTTTTGCTCTTTATGGAGATTAGCTATCTGTACTGAAGTTTGCTTCCTAAACGTGCATATGTTAATATGTCATATCATCATTTACTTCAAAAACTATCATACAAGGAGAAACACCGTACTGGATAGAAACAGTGTAGTCTGCCAGAGTTTAAATTGCAGCACTAATAACCATTGAAAACTTGTGGGTTTCATGTGATTGTCCTGATGGCCTTAATGGTTGCAGCACGTTTCAAAAGAGTGACTGTCTGTCTGCGTAGTAGCTCACGAGTCCATAATTATGTTAGGCCAAATTGAGTCACATTTTCCATGGGGATGTCAGAGGTGGACCACAGTTAAATCTAGAAGGAATTGGTTCCCTTATGCCATCAATCATCCAAACCACTCCAAACTTTTGATCCTAATCCTGTTCATATATAATCTCTAGAAAGATGATCTGTCTGTGTAGATTCATTGTCATCCAGTCCATGGTAATCCTAGGAGTATCACTAAAACTGGATGTCTGGTTTTTTTGTTTTGTTTCTTGAATACATTTCACCTCTTGTTCAGGAGACTTCTTCAGTTCTGAAATGTGCAAAGAAACACGAACAACAACACTGTGTATTTTTCAAAATGTTTTTCCACAGCTGGAGGTCAGCAGCGCAGAGCAGAATGGGTCATGTGAGGGAGCGGTGGCCATCCTAGATGCAGGAGCCCAGTATGGGAAGGTGATTGACAGGCGGGTGCGAGAGCTGTGTGTACGCTCTGAGATCCTCCCCTTAGAGACCCCGGCCTTTGCTATAAGAGAACAGGGCTACAGGTGAGAATGAAAAGCACGTGCATCAGACCTGTTATATGCCGTCAGCATTTTTATCACAAGATTCTGTCAATATTGAAGTGTTGAAAGTGCTTTATAATGCAATTTGAGTTGATTGTTTTCTCTCTCTTTCACTCCTTAGGGCAATCATTATTTCAGGAGGTCCAGCTTCTGTGTATGCAGAAGATGCCCCCTGGTTCGACCCTGCCATATTCACTATAGGAAAGCCTGTCCTTGGGATTTGCTATGGAATGCAGGTACCTATGCACATGTAGACATACACACAATATATAACTCGAATGGTATGATTTTGTATCGTGATAGGTAAACCATCCTTCCTCCAGAAGGATTTTGTTCAAGGAAACATTTATGTTACACAAATTACCTTTGAATAGCAATGCATCTACTATCACTCTACGTCAAGCTGCCGTTCAGCTCTCCTGCGCCGGCTGGGATTTCACCACCTTCTTCAAGGGTGCTTTGACACTAGCTAAGAAAGATGAGAGTATTACTCACTCACTTTACTCAACTGGCCTGAAAATTAAAACCAGCAGCTTCTCAAGCACATTTATCTAAACAGCAGACCATTGTATCATTGCTTTAATCACACTGTAACAAAGTGTGTGTCCAAGTATTGACTCTGCTATACGCGTGTGTGTGTGTGTTACAGATGATGAATAAGGTTTTTGGCGGCACAGTCCACAGAAAGAGTGTAAGGGAGGATGGAGTGTTCAGTATTGGCCTGGACAACACTTGTTCCCTTTTCAGGTATTGTGGTTTTCTCTTGTGGACAGCAAGAGGTCTTTTTTATTTTATTTGTTTGTCCGAAGCATTATCATACAGGGGGTCAGCAAAAATATGAGTCACACTGTTGAATGTAATACAGTCCAATACACCACCACTACCACCCACTATGACCTGAATAAACACCAACAAGAACTGAAAATGTAGAAGCTCTGTAAAAGTAGAACAGAGCTGTATATTGGATTGAAGTAGATTTTATGATCATACCAAGTGAAGTGGCTGGTGAGTATATGTTTACAAAACATTAGTATTCCACCTACTTATAAAGCTGTTAATTGTAACATTCAGTATATCTGCATGACGTCTCTTCAAAAGCCACATGGAGCACTGTAGGTGAGCTCATTTATGTGTTGGTAGCTGTGACTGAAGCTCCATATGTTTACATGCTATGCTGCACCCTATCAGGTTCTGTGACCTGATTAGAAATTTCAGCTGTGTTGCTATTGTATAAGCTTTTGTAGGGTCATATTCGATAGACTGAACGGAAAGTGAAGGCCAGTAGGTGTACATATATGTATTTACAGCCAAAGCACAGCCTCTCAGTTGAAATGGATCACTTGACAAATTTTTTTATGAAGAGCAAATCATATAAAAACGAATAATGGCAAATACAATTCATTGTACTTTTAGAGATAAATTATTAGTGTCACATTTGACACCTTGAATGCTGGTCAGTCAGAAATATCAACACTTATTTTGTTGATGTAATCAGCAAGAAAATCCATCTCTCATATATTCATTTTGTCGCAGATAGCCCTCGTAATTGCCTGCTGTCATACCGTTAATATGAACGATAAAGAAATTGACTTCTTACAGTGACTTTGCAGTACCATTCCTTTTTTTTCCCTCAGAACAAAGCGTTGCAGATAGTGTATAAGACATGACTGCTGCCTGACTGGTTTGTCCCAGTGCCATATTTACTACATAAACTGCAGAAGTGTTCCAGCATTCACATAGTAGTAGAGTCAGTAGAGTCAAAAGTGGAAGGCTGCAGTCTTCTTATTACCGTCTGTTTTGCACTCTTAACTTACTGAAAACAGTAACTGCACACATGTAACTTATCATATGTATATTAATGTTCCTTCAGTGTATCCCTCTGACGCATGTGCATGTGCGTGTTTATCTTATCAGAGGCCTTCAGAAGGAGGAGCTGGTCCTGCTTACCCATGGAGACAGTGTAGACAAAGTGGCTGATGGCTTCAAAGTGGTGGCCCAATCAGGGAACATCATTGCTGGTGAGCAGCATACATATTCGCTTTTACTCTGGTTAACATGGCGTAAAACTTTATTCTCATCATGATTTATGTGCAACTGTTTTTTTTAATGTTTGAAAAGCTCAGGTTGCGTGGTTTGTATTTACATCTGAGACTCTGAGATAAATGTTAAACTTGTATTTTGAGTTGTAGTATTTTTTGTATTTTTTTGTAGTTTTTGTTTCCCTGTCTGGTTAATGCTTTGGTTTATGTTGATACTAGTAACGCATCAATGAATTGTGTAAAAGTGGCATTCGGCATTCCCTTAAAACATCTCTGTTTTCCAAACCAGGCATCGCCAACGAGCAAAAGAAGCTGTATGGGACACAGTTTCACCCCGAGGTTGACCTAACGGAGCGAGGCATGGAGATGCTGCGTAACTTCCTCTTTGAGATTGCAGGATGCACAAGTAACTTCACTGTACAGAACCGCCAACAGACCTGCATCAATGAGATCAGAGAAAAAGTAGACAAGTCTAAAGTTCTGGTAAGAGGGAAACTGCTCAAATCTTTGTGAATGTAATAATATTCAAACCTTTTTTTTTTTTTGGGCAGACTTAAAAAAAAAAAAGTAAGAGAAATATTTTCTTGGCACATTTTTATCTTACTATGGGAGATAATTTGGCTGAAAGTCTAATGCTGGGATGCACAGTGTGAAGTGTGGTAGCCGCTCAGAAAGTGGTGACAGCAGCAATGGTGGGAAGTTAAGTAGAACCAATTAAACTCTCAAATTAAACTGTGTTCTATCTGAAAAGAGGTAGTCATCTCCCTGTGCGGCTTCAAACTAGGCTTCATCTCAGGGGAGTGTAAAGGCGATAAATGAGTGTGGAAAACAGACTCAAAGCAGAGAATTTATACTGTTTCTTGTTCTTCAAATACAGTGTCTGGGATAGATTTATCACTATTTTATACTATACTCTTACTTTGCTGAAGCTTTTTCCTACAGCAAGTATGTCATTTTGGATGATTGCCAAGAGCTGGTAGTCCGCTAATTAGGCAGAGTCACGGCTGTAATATTCTCTCTCTCTCTCTTTTTTTTTTTTTACACTTAATATTTTACAACCTGCCAGCAGATGAAACACTAGATATAAATAGGAGTCATAAAATGAGAAGCTGAACTAAAAAGAAATTATACATATACAGTTAATTTAATGGTTGACAACTGGTGACGAGTGGTTCGGATTCGATCTGAGACTAGCAGATCACAACCTCGAGTCTAAAGGCACTGTTTTTGATTATATCTTCAGGTGCTACTGAGTGGTGGAGTAGACTCAACAGTTTGCACAGCCCTTCTCAACAAAGCTCTGAACCAGGACCAGGTGATAGCAGTTCACATTGACAATGGCTTCATGAGGAAGAGAGAGAGTCAGAGTGTGGAGGAGGCCCTCACCAAGCTGGGCATCAAACTCAAAGGTAAGGACCAAACTGCAAGTGATCTTGTTGTAGAATAGAATAGAATAAAACTTTATTGATCCCTTCGGTGTAAACCTCAGGGAAATTGTTGATATTTATGTACAGTTGCTGCAGAAATGATGATCTAACAGGAGTTCCTCATGAAGTCAAATTAGAAATTTATTAGACAATCATAGTTTTTTATTGCCCTTATTACACATCAACATGTTAGTATACTTATTTTGTCTTTAATAGGTTCCTTTCTTTGCATTTCTCATAATCCTATTGTATCTTCTGCTTTTTTCTTCTCAAAAATATTTCTTCCTTCAGTGGTAAATGCAGCACACACTTTCTATAATGGAACAACAACCCTTCCCATCTCTGACGAGGACAGGACGCCACGGAAACGCATCAGCAAGACCTTGAATATGACCACCAACCCTGAGGAGAAAAGGAAAATTATTGGAGACACGTTTGTCAAAGTGAGTACCAGCTTTCAAGGGATTCTCATATGGAATGTGCCACATATATTAAAATTCCATCTCACCCTGCCAGCCAGCGTATCTACCTTGCTTTTCTTACAGTACATCAACATTTTACACATTTCCAGTTTAGCTGAATTCTTTACTACACATTTCTATGCGTCAGTCAATATGACAGTTTTATTCTTTACTTCACCACTTCCAGTTTGTGAATTATGTATGCTTCACAGGTGGCAAATGAAGTGATTGGAGAGATGAATCTGAAGCCCGAAGAGGTTTTCCTGGCCCAGGGTACCTTGAGGCCTGACCTCATTGAGAGTGCCTCTCATCTTGCCAGCGGCAAGGCGGAGGTCATCAAAACACACCACAACGACACTGAGCTCATCCGCAAACTCAGAGATGAGGTATTGCATACATACACATAAATACCAACATGATCAATTTACAGTCATTTTTACAGTTGCTCACAGATTCTGTTGAATGTTGTTCATCACCAAAACCAAATTCATAATGATCATTACTCTATAAGCATTCCACTAACATGTCATTATATCTTCACATTGACTTCTCATAGTGGAAAACACATTGCACAACCCCTGTGGTTAAAATACAGCACAAATCAAATGCTGTTGTAGTCTAGAGCAGAGATTATGAAAGTCCAAAAACATCTAAGTATACTGCAAGAAGCACTGACGCTTCAGTAAAAGACATTCATTTTTCTCCTTATTAGCTATTTAATGTTCATATACTGTTTGGTGTTTTTGTTGGTTTGCTCAGCCCTTTCAAATAAATGCACAACTCTGCAACACCTAAGCATATCCTACACTGTTGCAATGCTGATTCCACTCCTTTGTAATCCTCCAGGGAAAAGTAATCGAACCACTGAAAGATTTCCATAAAGATGAGGTCAGAGCGCTGGGCAGAGAGTTGGGTCTGCCAGAAGAGATTGTCTCTCGGCATCCATTCCCTGGCAAGTACATAAACACACACATGCCTGTTATGTAACTGTTCTGAGCAAACTTAATAAAGGTAATTTGTATCAATATAACGTTTGATGATACTGGATTTTGATCTCTGTCTGCTTGTGTCGTTTTGGGTGATCTGTCTTCTTTCCATCATGCAACCAGTTACTGATTTATTCAGACAGACTCAAAGCTTCACTGCGTTTTAACACGTCACTCCTGTATGTGCTTAAAAGTGATTGATCATTCTCTTTTCCTTTAGGTCCTGGTTTGTCCATCAGAGTGATTTGTGCAGAGGAGCCTTACATCTGTAAGGATTTTGCTGAAACAAACAACATCCTCAAAATCATTACAGACTTCTCTGCAAGTGTCAAAAAGGTCAGTGAATTACAATACCTATAGAAATCTAATATTGATGTGTGACCAGGGTTGGATCTACTGGGGTGGCATGGGGTGGCTTCTGCCACCCCTAGAAGAGTTCCGAACTATCTAATTCAAAAATATATAAAAGGTTGTGGCCGGCTGGAAAGAGCGAAAGTCCAGATAATGTTTCAGTGTTTGCACTCAAGCAAAATTCTGAGTAGTACATGTAATGGCAGATTATTGAAAAAGCTCACCTCAGCTGGCACTGACACTGTAGATTTTGTGACATACTATATTAGAGGTAGTACACAGATTGAAACAAGTCAAAAACAGTTACAGGACTGAAGGAAAGCTTCCATTTTCAGTGACTCAACATCTTACAAATAATATGCGACCTGTTGAGCTAAATGTATGCACCTGAAGCCTACAAAGTCAATCGACTCAAAGCATCAAGCTACATCAAACTACTGATGAAAAATGTGGTCAATAAAATGCTACCAAAAAACATACAGTGCATGGGCTTGTCTAATTTGTTGCTGTGAACAATCCATCAGCAACTCCCTGTGTTTGTTTTTTTTTAGCCACAAGATTTATTTGTCAGTTGCCCTTTCATTTAATTTACTTCATTTTTTTAATAAAGAAGTCAAATAGAAAAAGGGCAGTGGAAACTCTGTCTCCACACCAAATAAGAAGACCTTTGTTACTGTTTGTTCTTTCTAGTTTAATTATGAAGTTAATAATGTGCAGCCTCTGCTGGTCGGTTAGACACATTGCACAAACAGGCAAATACCCAAGACATTTAAAACATGTAATATGTCGAGTTGGTTTCTGATGTTTGGGTTTTCACATTGCTGCTTAAAGAAGGAGCTTTACACATCACCCTGAAACATTTGTTCAGAAATAACACAATGTATGGTCAGAACAAAGACCGTTCATGATCAATTTTATTTTTCACAAGAGTGTGTCTGCTTGTTGTCAGACATTACAAAACAGGGAATCATTATGAGGAACAGCTGTACATGTGAAGTTCAAATCTGAAGTGGGTTATGGATCAGTACTTGTGTAATTTTACTGAAAAAGCTGACGAACACCCTGTATGCTCTTGTGAAAGTGCAAATTGGTGTAACATTTGATGTGACATTTCAAAAAAATAAATCAGGGACGGTGTATTAAAACAGATGGTGAAGTGCAAGTGTGATCAGTTAGTTGCAGAATAGAGCAGCACTGGTCAATATGTTGCCGTCCGTTCAGTTCCATATTCACAAGCTGCTTGTGTTTCCTCTTCAGCCCCATGCCTTGCTGCAGAGAGTCAAGTCATGCATATCGGATGAGGAGGAGGAGAAGCTCATGCAGATCACCAGCCTTCATTCACTCAATGCCTTCCTGCTGCCCATCAAAACTGTTGGTGTCCAGGTGAGTCTGTTAATCACAAAGCATATAAAACCTTATCAGTCACTCTGTATGTTTATGTCATCAGTTTTTTTTTTTTTTTTTTTACCCAAATCAATAATCCCTCAATAAAATGCATTCAACAGAAATGGCTTGCACACAGTAAATTAAGTTGAGATGGGTTTTATTTAAAATTTATGGATCCACTAGGGCTGAACGATATGCAAATAAAAATACAATTAAAAAAATCTGAATTTTCAAAACTTTTTTTCCCCTGATATTCTATTTGATATTTCTTTTGACAGAAACTGTGATACGAGTCATGGCTTTAGTGGGAATGGTTATTTCTGTATTTCTTTTTAACTGAAACAAATCTTAAATGAACATGATTTTTCCTGCGATCTGTGCCAAACAAGCATGCTTCTTTCCATCTGGATATTTCTTTCTTTTTTCTTCTTCTTTTTTTTTCTTCCAAAACTGCACATCAGCGTCTATCATCACCTGTTCTACATTATGTTGTAGAACTCTTCTTTAAGACCCATCCAATAATTTGAAAGGTTAATCCAAGTATAACTCATTTATTGTTTGTTTGGGACATCTGAGCTGTTGCATATACGTGGGGAGCCCCATTGTTTTTAGAGACAGTGCGGCCTTGAAAAGTATGTGTCACTAGGGGTCCGTTTCACAAAACAGGTTCAACAGACTCTGAGTCTAATCCTGAACTCTGAGTTGAGCTACTCTGAGATAGGAAACTCTGAGTTTCCGGTTCCAGAACAGCACATTTGAGTTAGTTTAATCAACTCGAAGTAGTTTCACCTGGAGTTAAGCGCGTGTAACACAACTATAAAAAGCCAGCATCAATGGAGCCCCGATTTGACAAGTCTCCATGGCAACGGGGAAGGGGAGGGCTGAGTTTTTCACCACAGTAGAACTGGAAATCTTAATGCTCAAATATTACGAATTTGAACACATTTTTAAAAAGTAGTGCAACAATGCTGCAGCTGCAAAACAGAGGGAGACATTGCTGCTCGGGTCAGTGCGAAAATTTAAATGTCTTCCTTTGCAATCACAATAATATGACAGGAAAACTGCTTGAATGGTAGCCTATCAATTTATTTCATTTAGGTGCAATCCCACAGGGGAGAAGCGCACTTGGCAGCAGCTTAAGATGAAATATAAAAACGTTGTTAAAGTCTGAGGTTGCAGCACAATGTCATTAACAGAATATATTTTAAAATTAATTGAACAGATCACTACATCATTCACCTGCTGTAGAACTCCGTGATGGCTCTGACAGGTTTATGTCCAGAGAAAATGACAAAGATGGGTAAAAGCCGTTTTCAGTGCTCTGAATCTCCGACAAAAAAACTTCCATTTGCAAAGAAACGCAGAACAACACACAATATCTGCTGGGATGTGAGAGCACGACTACGCTTGGTAATGCTGCACATGTAAGGACGGATTAGGTTGTATGTAGATGATGGACTGTGACGTGAAACGGTACCGCTCAACAAGATAACTGTCTGAAATGCTAGAACATCTATGTGCAGTCTGATAACCATCTCCAGACCAATATTTAGTTCTCTGCGCAGTAATGCTGCACCTTCCTCCACGGGATTGTTATCAAAAGGACATGCCATGTTAGTGAAAACAGTCGCCACCTACTGTGCCTAATGGACTTGTAGTATATCCTGCTGACTCTGATTTATGTATTTATTTATTTTTTGTTTTTGACAGAAGGCAGAACTAGGCTACACCAAAACTCGCCTGCTGACTGAGTGAATGAATTAGGAAATCAAATAACGTGTGGCTGAAAGAGGGGGGAGACAGAGAGGACCTCAAGGTTCATTGAGAAAAACCTGGTCCTGACCAGGTTAGGTTCATAGAGTCGCTTACTATGGTAACTGACTGAGGTCTTAAGTTACCTCTCTCTGTGAAACAGGCTAGAGTTACCCCTCTTCCTCTGATTTGAGTTACCTCCCTTTGTGAAACGGAAAACTCAGAGTTTCCCTCATTTCAGGGATACCAGACTCAGAGTTTTCACTAAACCTGCTTTGTGAAATGGACCCCAGCTGTTTGTCTCTTGTTGTGTTATAACTATAATTAAGTGGTCAACCACAAGACACACCCACACAAAGCTTCCCACATTCCCTCTTTTTGTTTCTCCTTGAGCCAAGGAAGGATTTGCTTTGTAGAAATGATTAAACATGACCAAAAAGATCCCACTTTCCAATAGTCAGAACTGACCTTAAGCATTGCTTGGGCAGAAGGGATCGTCATGACGATTTTCCTCACCCAAACATTGCAGACAGCCAGCGACTGTGTGTATCTTTGTGTAGGTGTGTCCAGAAAGCCAGAGAGTTAAATTTGCTCCAAACCTCAAATTGTGGGGCAGACAGGAGACGGTAGACAAACACTAGCAGCTTTCATTGCCTTAGCTGAAAGTGGAAACATACAACTCAGACATTTCACTGGTTAACACAAGAGAAGAGCTTTTTGTGTTAAATAGACTTTTGTTTGGATTTTATTTTGTGTACCTCTGTGAAAACATTATAATGAAAAGGCAATCTTGTGTCTCAGGGTGACTGCCGGTCCTACAGTTACGTGTGTGGCGTCACAAGTAAAGAATCTCCACACTGGGAATCGCTCATGTTCCTGGCCAGACTCATCCCTCGCATGTGCCATAGCATCAATAGGTAATGCACGCATCTTTGTTTACAGATTCCCTCCTCGTCTGTCCTCAGTGACTGGAAACATTAGAATTCAGTGTTGTTAATGATCAGTTGACCATATGAGCCCATCCATTCATTAATTCACTCATGTCTCTCTTTCTCTCAGAGTTGTGTATGTATTTGGATCCCATGTGAAGGAGCCGCCAACAGACATTACCCCAACTTTCCTGACCACAGGCGTTCTGAGCACGCTCAGACAGGCTGACTTTGTAGCTCATTCTATTCTTAGAGAGTCTGGTAAGTGTGTGTACCACAGTGATTTTAGACCTTAAAGCCCTGTGTATTCTGGGATTTCAAATGGAAAGGAAGTATATGAACTTAATAAAAATTCTAAGACTAGAGACAATAGAAAGTGTTTCTCTGTTGTGAAAACAAGCAGTGTCATCACCCAGAAGTGAATGAACTAAGTAAAGAGTTTACCTTGTACTTATGCAGATAAGTAGTTGTGATTTGTTACATTTGCAACAGAGAGTGTGTAAAGTACATCGGTCTTGACTCAACTGTGGGAGCAGTTTAAGTAAACACAAGAAAGATTTGATTGGATTACCAGGTATTTGCTTGACGTCTTTACTTTGGTGACTGGCTATGATTCAGCTTGGTATTTGACTGCTCTAATTTAAGGTTAAAGAAAAAAAAGGTGAATTTGAATATTATGGTTCTGCATCTTCACATTTCTATAAATGGACCTGTAATAACCATGTGTGCTAAATTTTGTTTAGAATTATCTGCCACTAAGGACTATTTTTCTGATGATTAATCTATTGACTGTTTTGTTCACGTTAGTTAATCTTAAAAACAACAACTAAGTTTCTCCCCCCAAAAATCTCATTTACTGTTTCATTTAAATTCATTTTATGTAGCATTTTCAGCTTTATGAGTGTATTTAGCAGCCACAAGGACACAAGACACTGAAGAGCTCCACACTAATGAATAGGCAACACTCAAGGTGGTTTTGCCTTATCTAGCAGGGCATTTTTCAGAATCGTGCAAATGGGTGTTGATGATTTTGTGGCAATCAGTATGTTTCTACACATTCAAACTATGGAAAAGATGATCAGTCTCTTTTTTTCGTAAAGTTCATTCACCTTTTTTATTGGTACACAGTGAACATACAGTTGATAGACCAAGAAAAGTAAACTGAAAATAATGGGTTTAAGCATTAGACATTGGCTCTGATAATCACACCATTACAATTTGACGTACCCGATCTAACTATTTCTTTGCATTTGCACCCACAATAAATGTTTTGTGTCCACTATTCACATACACAAAGACACAAAAATATTTGAAAACTACTCTCTTCTACCTTCAGGCTATTCCGGCAAGATCAGTCAGATGCCGGTCATCCTCACCCCCCTGCACTTTGACCGTGACCCGCTGCAGAAGCAGCCGTCTTGCCGGCGCTCCGTGGTGGTCCGCACCTTCATCACCAGCGACTTCATGACAGGCATCCCAGCCATGCCGGGCAACCATATCCCAGAGGAGGTATACCATAATGTAACCTCTCAACTTAGTGATAGCATCTCTGCAGATTCAGTGGCATCAGCTTCCATCATAGCAATTATTTAGGTTTGGATATTGCAAAATGTCGGTCCAAGATTTACTCAATGATTTAAATCCCAAGCATTTTCTAGATGTTCTTTGATCCTGTCACATTTTTTCTCAGTGCAGGCTCAGTTTTCACTGCAATATAAAGTTTAGCACCTCTATGGAAACCACACAACCATGAATAGAGGTATATTGTGCAGTATGACAAAATTATAAGCCATAAAAAAGCAAAACATTTTCCAAAACGGAAAAATGGTTATTCTGCATAATAAAGATATTTTCTGATTGATAAATGGTTGACAATTTTGACAATTTAAAAAAAATAACGCGTTTCAAACCAACTGATGGGTTTTGGGGTTCAGTGGGTCAAGTAAGGAGCATCTTAATGTTTCCCTTGAGTTCAGTGTTTTAGAAGTGGTCTGCTTTGTTGTCTGTTTGACCAGGTGGTGCTGAAGATGGTAAATGAGATCAAGAAAATCCCAGGCATCTCCAGAGTCATGTATGATCTGACCTCCAAACCACCCGGCACCACAGAGTGGGAATGAAGTGCAAACATGGCATCGAAGCAACACGCACTCACACACACACACACACTGCACAAACACACTCAACAGATTACAGTGAGGGCTGGTGAACTGCTCTCCTTTTCTATCCTTCCTCCTTTACCCTCCTCCCCTTCTCCTTCCACCTCCCTCCTGTACCTCCCCCCTCTCTTCAACATTCCCATGGACGGCAGACCGTACTGTGACTGGTGCACACGCAAAGGCGCCACTGCTCTGCTCTCCCCCACCACTTTTCCCTGGTCTTAATATTTTTGGCGATAGGGATTAATTAATGTCAGTTATTGATAATATATTGTCATTTTTGATTCATGTACCACAATGCATTTCCTCGCTGTGATGAAAAGGTAAATTGCTGCTTCCTTTTGTGAGGTCACCCATTAAAGGCAAGTGGCGAGAAGCTGTGAAAGTTCAGTAAGTGGACTTGATGTCGTGCCTCAGGATGCATTATAGGATGAGTAAAACATAAAAACAAGCAAACGACAAGTGTCATGAAAAGAAGCGACAGCAGAAGGCGGGGAGGAGTTTGAAAATTGTCATTGTTTATTTTCGTCGGATGTTTTTGTTTTACTGTTGTAGGTCAGAATGTTCTCAGCCTAAGACTATCCTCTCAATTCGTTCAGTTTCACTTTCTGCCTGTATACTGTGCTATGACGAAGGTCGTCTGAACAGACAGCCTATGTGACCAATCAACAATTTTTAAGCTTTTTGTTTTGCCAAAAGTAGAATATGCTGTAGTTATCTATAACATTGTGGGTTCCTGACGATCTTCTCCAAGCTACATTTGTCGACAAGAGCTGTTGACTTGTTGCCGTACCCATCGTGGACGGCAGTCAACCCAAGAATAGCTTCGGTGTAATGACTCGTGCAGCTGTGGAGGAGGCCAATATGATGGGTAACTTTGTATGTGCCTGTTCTGTTCTTGGTTTTTCTTTGGTGTGACCTGACCTGGACTCTGATGTTTCCAGAAAGGAGGATATAACACTGTTTCTCCTCATGCTGCAATATGTATGCTTTTTATGAAGAAGAATAAAAAGGCAAGAGGACTAATAACAAAATTATAAGTACAGTAGAGTTTATAACCACATTGTGTCAGTTGCTGTTGTCACTTCATCATGATTTGGCTGCTCTTTTGTTGTGCCGGGGCACATTTTTTTGCACGTTGTCTTGTTCACTCATAAAGCCTTGGTGCTTTATCAGCATAACAAATCAGACATCCAGTGGAAACTTCACCACCTTAAGTGTGTCACTCTGTAGTGTCAAAGGTCAAGTTAAGAGTACCGTCTGTTGCCATCTCCAGCATAAGTTCACTGTGTCTCAAAAAGGCATTACTGCTTCATGTATTTGTGTTCTGTACTGTCAGAACATTCAGCGCATCATAATCTTTAGTCTTGTCGTTTAAACCTCAGTGGATACAGTGCTCAGGTTTAACTGAGTTTTAAAAAGTGTATTGTACCCCGTTAGAGACATTTCACTCAGATGTGGTGGTTCTCATGCCTCCAGAATTTGTTTTTGTGCCTCTCATCCCTCTGTTATATCCTTAACCTTTAGTGGCAAAATACTCCTAATGCAAAATGAATGGTTTTCCTAACTTGTCTTAACTGCTATTAGTGTTTCTCCCTCTGTTCTGCCTTTATTTTGTGTATTTTTTGTTACATATGTCTTCATAGAAAGCAACCGCTAATAATGGTCATATTACTTTGTAGTTGAATTTAATTGAAATATCAATAAGATTAAGTTATGCAATTTTATGTCTGAAATTTTTTGTTTTTGTTTTTTCATTTTTGGTCAACAATGCTCATTCTCCTTAGTAACGTGCCTCAAACCAAGCCACTGCATGCAGTTTCAACTATGACATTTGTACAATGGAAAACTGAGCTTTAATAAAGATCTCAATGTTGAAACTTCTCACTTCTATAATGAACAACTTATCTGCTTTTAACCGCAATTATTAAAAAAAAAAATCGTTCAACATACTCTGACAACATAATCTTATCATTTTTGTGTTATTAGGGTCCGAGGACCCGCAGGGCAAGGACCCCTATTGTTCCTGCTGCGTTTCTTTCTTTCTTCTTATTTGCCTGACCAACGCGAAAACCTTAATTTGACCCCCTAAACACGCTCAAAAACTCACCAAAATTGGCACACACGTCCGAATCGGACGTATGGGTGTCTATGGTGGCATGTGCAGACATGCTGTGTCAGTTGGTCATCTACTCAAAAAACTAAAGGTCCTACAGCTTTAAAAATGACACTGAGAGCTTCCAAACAAGATTTCCCACAAAAATATGCTGTTTTTACACACATTTGGTGAAAATTGTGGCTGTATGGGAGAGTTAAAGTGAGTGAAAATGTCACTCTCTCACCCAGGGACATGCTGAACGATGACATCATCACAGCTCAGTGCAGCTGGTCATGTGACTCACTGACAGTCTGAGGCTGAGAGGAGAGAGAAAAATGGCTCCTTCAACTTAAAGCAGGTTTAACTTGAAGAACGGTCAGACGGGCATGAGGGTCCAACGCAGACCGAGGACCCGACCAACGCTGCTTGCAGCTTTAATTTTATATTGTTATTTCACACCTGGGGACAAATTTGGGGTCAAAAATACTTCCAGCAGGGGCTAAAATGAAGAAAATCAGAGTTTATGCTTGACTGAAGCTGTCAAATATGCAGCCAAACCCCAAATTCAGTGTTAATGTACTATAATAGAAAAGCTTTACGTAAGAGTGAATAAGCAGGAAATGTAATGCTTCCTTCGGGGTTAGCCTAATTCTTGACTTGAATATGGAAGTTGTACTTTTATTATAACCGAAGGAAAAAAAAAAGAGAAATAATAATGAACAAATTCCACTTTTTCACAACTTCAAAAAGGTTTAAGTATATTAGGAAGATGAAATACAGTGAAAAACAACTCGATAGGGTGTGTCATGGGGATATGCCCCTGTTTTCCATTTAACAATGTGTCTCTTTCAAAGTTACTGCACAGAGCTGCTCTTTGATATTAGCAGTTCTGCAAATGTCTGCATATAATTGATTTGTCACAGAGCTCATCAATCTGCCTGACGCTGATCACAAGGGCTCCATTACACACTCAAACACTCTAAAGGCAGTTTTCATCATCAAAAACTCCACATGCAACACATCCAAATGTCTCCTTCCTTTTAAGATTTATGCTTTCTGTGTGAAATTTTCCCATCAGCACAATATAATGCAAGAACAGTCACATCTACTGTAAACTGCTGTATTACTGAAAGAAAGTTTACAGTGTCATTCATCAGGAGCCTATTTGTGTCAGCAGTCTGTCCTCGTTGCCCAGAAGGCGTCCCTCTGTGTGCCGGGGGTTCAGGTGTGTGTTGCTCCCACTTGACTGAGAGACAAGAGCAGACAAGTTCAGTCAACCGTCCACACGCTGCAGACCAGATCTCAGGAGACGAGGCACGATTTTGGAACAGTCGCTGTGCTGTAACATTGCATAAAGGCTGTACAAGTCACCACATGCAGCTGCCAATTAACTACTGGCCTGTGGCAGTTCAGACTAATGAAGTGATATTTGCAGGAGGAGAAACGAGTGAGGACAGAAATGAGATGAAATGATGGAGATGTTTCTTGGAATTTATTTGAGCTAGAAGTGTGTTTTTGTGCATATTTGGAGAACAAGGGTTCAGTTTGTGTTCATGACGAGGAAATTAAACCACCCTTTTGAATCGCATGTGATTTTATGTATCATTAATGATAGATATTACTGCTTGGGTGTTTATTAGATTGAAGAAGTCGTTCTTGTTTATGTTCACATTAGATAAAGATGCCATCAGCTGATCACTGTAACCCAAAGTCCTCTTCTTCAGCTTTGCACCATTGAATCTGTTGGGTTACCTTGTGCAGCACATCTCCCTAGAGGCCACATAAGATACCTGCCACAGGTTGCTGCCTCCTTTGCTGTCTGCTGTAGAGAAAGAGCTCTCACTACTCCCTTCTGTGTTTACATAGCATGGAAATCAGACGCTTTTTGCTTGGAATATGTACCTTTTTCTTTGTCTACAGATCTCTTTCAGCACAGTCCACATGCAAGCTGAAGGCCAAGTTCAACCTGAGCGGCTACAAGGATGTGGAAAAGAAGAAGGTCGTTATTGGGGGGATGTTTCCAGTTCACAAGCGTATTGCTTCCAGTGATGGCAACACTTCAAGGGTGCCTGTCTCCTCGGGGTGTGAGGGGTGAGCTGAGCCAGATTCAGTCTGTTCATGTGTTCTTTTTCATCATTGTGATTGTACTGGTTTACACGCTAATGGCTTAATTTGTCGTCAAACAAATGATATATAATGTTAAAAGCTACATTTTTAAATATTTTAGTGCTTTGCTGATAAATAATTTTAGCTTGATTATGTATTTCAAACACACAGTGCACTCCTGAGTCTCTTAACCTAATTTTTTTTTTTACTACAGAAATCAAGATAGAGCTGTGCAGCACCTCTGGGGCCAATTAGCTTATTATAGAGACAGGACTTTAAAGTGTAGTACGCAACAATAATCAGCAAGTCTGTGAACTGCTAATTTAGGTAGTAACACTGAAAGACAAAAATAGTCTGCATACATCTTCCAGTTTTCAAGTATTTTAATTTGGAACATATTCAGAGTGTGGATCTGAGTTTCTCTTGCTTTCTTTTTTTAAAAAACAAAACAAAACTGTTTGTATAGAAATGTGTTGTTTTTCCATCACTGTCTCAACATCCTCCAGATTTAACTTCCGTACCTTCCGCTGGACCCAAACAATGCTGTTTGCCATCAATGAAATTAATAAGAAGACTGATTTGCTGCCCAACACTGACCTGGGTTACGTCATCTATGACTCCTGCTTCACCATCTCCAAGGCAGTTGAGGGCACCCTGACCTACCTGACAGGCCAAGACGAAGCTGTACCCAACTACCGATGTGGCACTGGGGCACCACTGGCTGCTCTAGTGGGTGCAGGGGGCTCCGATCTGTCCATTGCCACTGCTAGGATACTTGGACTTTACCATTTTCCACAGGTACGTAAATGATGAGTGGCATAGTAGAAGGAAAACAAACAAAAAGAGACCTCATGTTGTTTCTCCCTTTCATCTTTAGGTCAGCTATTCTTCAACTTGCTCTGCTCTGGAGAGTAAGTTCCAGTTCCCCACCTTCTTAAGGACCATTCCCAATGACAAGCACCAGTCTTCAGCTATGGCCCAGGTGGTGCTACATTTTGGCTGGACCTGGGTGGGTACCATCGCTGCTGACGATGATTATGGCAAGTACGGCATCAAGGACTTCAAGGAGCAGGTGGAGGAAGCTGGAGTCTGCATCTCCTTCTCTGAGACCCTGCCCAAGGTAAACAGTTTGCAGTCAACATTTCACTATCCAACCTGTCGTTTTGGTCCATACAAGGCCAATTGTGTTTTCAAGAAAATTCGTCCCTTTAGGTGAGTTCACCAGAGGCCATCCAGCATATTGTCCAAACTGTGGTTGAGTCCACAGCCAAGATCATCGTGGTCTTCTCATCGGACGTGGACCTCAGTCCTCTCATCGCTGAGCTGCTCCAACACAATGTGACCAACCGCACCTGGATAGCCAGTGAGGCCTGGATCACCTCCGCTCTCATCAACCAGCCTGGGGTGAGCGTTCAGTGATGACCAGGGGTGAAGGCTTACAGACTTAAAGTCTTATTTTGAATAGAAATTGAGCAAGTGCAGATCATTCAGAGGCTGATCAAATCAGTCTGAACAACATTTCACAGGCTGATAATGTGTATGTTTATATGCAGGTGGGCTCAGTCCTGGCTGGCACTCTGGGTTTTGGGGTGAAGAGGGCCGATATCCCTGGTCTTCAGCACCATCTACTGGATCTGGACCCCTATGCCGACTCACTCACAGAGGAATTCTGGGAGACGGTGTGTTTATTAACCTTGGCGAATTTGACAGTGATGGGTTGATGACTATTGATCTGTCTTTACACATTTACATGGACAATCTACCCCTGAGTTTGCAGCTAGTAATCACACTTCTGCAGACTAAACCTTTAAATGACAAACAGTGTCAAAAGTCAACACAAACGTACAGGATGCAGATTTTGTGATGTTCTTTTTTCTTACAGGTGTTTAACTGTACGTTGGATTATGGCAAAGCACTGAGACTAGCCAAACAGAGGGCCAAAGAGGGAAACAGCACACTATCCAGAGCAGTGAGGGGGGTACCTGATGGTCTGTGTACTGGGAGTGAGTCTGTGGCACAACTCAGTAACACCTACTCTGACGTCTCCCAGCTACGAATCACCTACAGGTCAGTTCTTCAACCACCACTGAGGGCAACAGGTATAAGGTGGTGAAAGAAGCACTCAGATCTTGTACCTAAAAATAACAATACAACGTGTAGAAATACTCCGTTGCACATAGAATTCCTGCATTCAAGTCTGTGCTTATAAGTATAAGCTCAAAATATGTCTAAAATAGCAAAAGTAAACATACTCATCATGCAGAATGACCCATTTCATAAAGCCATGCGATAGTTTAGAATGAATAATCATGACAATAATGAATTAAATCATTAGTTAATTAATTAGGAGAATTCATTAATTAGTATCCCAGTGGAGATAAAATAGCTTAAGTTTTATCCTAATCTAATAAATCAAAATGTATGTGTTGATTATACTGTGTATTATAAATCTGAAAATGCAAAGTAGTTAGTAATTAAGTTGTGAAATAAATATAATCAAATAAACAGTACAAGATTTGCCAGTTAATTGTAGAGTAGAAATGCAGAAAATGGAAATACTGCAGTGAACTACAGCTAACCCAAAACTGGACTGCATGTACAGCAATTGAGTAAATGGACTTGGTTGCTTTACACCGCTGCACTGATGCTGGTAAAGTCACAACTGCAACAAAATTGGCATCATACCACTGATTTTCTACTGTTTAAGGGACAGTTGACCACAGTTACAGAAAGCTATTTTATTTTGAGAGCATTTCTGCAGCCTCTCTCACACACTGGATCTTAATGCAGATTAATTTCTACCCCACAAATTATATACACTGTGTCTCTTCTGAACACTGTCCTGATTGGATGATTCACTGAGTGCACTGTGATCAGTTTGCATACTTACTCCAGGTAACCAAAAAGGTGTTTTTTGGAGAAAAAAAAACAAACACATTGGTGCTAGTGTTTTCTTTAATCATGAAAAAACTTGCCTGTAAGCCTGCAATGCACAACCTGTACATCTAGTGTTTTTTGCTATGATGATGTTGGCGATAATGAGGAAAGCTTCTCCCACAGTGTGTACAAAGCAGTGTATGCTGTGGCCCACGCCTTGCACAACCTGGAGCACTGTGAACACGGAAAAGGGCCGTTCATTGGGAACAGTTGTGCTGACATCACTAACTTTGAGCCATGGCAGGTAAATGTCTGAATGTAAAGTCTGTGCAGGCATTTCTGTATGCACCTGTATGACCTACATCACCATCTCTGTCTTCCTTAGCTGATGTACTACCTGAAGAATGTGCGTTTCAAAGTGCCGAACACAGAGGAGGAGATCTACTTTGAAGAGGGGGACGTAGAGGGCTTATATGACATCATTAACTGGCAGGTCAATAGTAATGGGGAGGTATCTTATGTCACTGTTGGGAGCTACAATGGCTCGGCAGCCCTGGAGGACAGAATCCACATAATGAATGACTCCATTGTGTGGAACAATGAGGTGTTGGAGGTCAGCAACATATTGATTCAGACAGCGGTTAACCACATGCTCTTTGAGATCTTGATTAGTTGGCTCGTAGAGGTGTCCAAGCTTAAATTATCTGTGCTTTTTTTGTGTGAAAGCCTCCTCGGTCAGTGTGCAGTGAGAACTGCCAGCCGGGCACCAGGAAGGGGATCCGGCAGGGGGAGCCAGTCTGCTGCTTCGACTGTATCCCATGTGCTGATGGAGAGATCAGCAACATGACCAGTCAGTACACAACTTTCAAACTGTACCTTTAAGATGCTTTGCTGAAGAATGTGAACTAGTGCTGAAAAGATCCATCTTAATGGATCCTTTTGGGGCATGACGAGTGAAATTCCTGTTTTGTGTTGAAGTCCTTCATGTTTTTTTTTTCATTCTAATTCATTTTCACCGTTGCTTGTGGCAAACAAATGCCTAGATCTGAGTTTCTTTGCCTAAACTGCCAAAAGTTCCACTGTCCAGGTTCCATACGACTAGGATCATGCTTTTACTATTTCAGCTTAAGCACTTCAAAACAAATTCAGTGGAGCAGTGTCAAAACTACTCAGTCAGAATTAAAAACTACTCTAGATATTAAGTTTACTTACTTACTCACTTATACACTAACGCATTTATTTCAGTTGATATTAAGATGCTCAGGAGCCTGAATTTGCTTAAATGGCTTTCACTGTTCTTACTTTAAATTCAGTTTGACTGAATAAGGTGACATAATTGGTACAAATGGTAAAAATCACAAATTTATGGATCCCATGTGAAAATCAATTAATGATGCTTTAATGTATTGCTGTTGTATTCTTGCATCACAGTGCTTGAATATTCTGCAAAACTGATCTTCAACAAAAACAAACTGTCCACTTACATAAATCAAGAACTGGATAAACCACCTCCTTACGTGGGTTACAAAAATAATGACATGTTTTAGAAGTAAATTGCATCTGTGGCCTCCTTAGTCTCCGCCTGAAATAGTACAAACACAAGCAAACAAGTCTATATTTGCAAATACACCTACTTATACTAAAACAGTCTCTGGTGTCAACATGAAAAATGAGAATGTTCCAGGCGTGTGAGGGACACTTTCCACCATCAGCCTAAACAACTTAAGATATGACTCTGCTGCCCTCTTATGACACCCTCCACTCTCTCTGTCTGACAGATGCTCGTGAATGTATCCTCTGCAGTGGAGACTACTGGTCCAATGAAGCTCATGACACCTGTGTACCAAAAATTATTGAGTTCCTGGCCTTTGGAGAACCACTGGGAATCACTCTCATTGTCATCTCTGCCTTTGGAGCTTTAGTCACCATTGCTGTTGGGGTCAGAATCACACAACCAACAACAGAACTCCTACTAGATCTTTGACTGCGAAGAGTAGGGAACTAACAGGGCATTCTCTTCTTCTTCCTTTTCCAGGTGGTGTTTGTTATGCACATTGGCAGCCCTCTGGTGAAAGCCAATGATGCTCTGTTGAGTTTCTCACTGCTCTTCTCGCTGGTGGTGACCTTCCTCTGCTCCATCGTTTTCCTCGGAGAGCCGCAGCACTGGAGCTGCATGACCAGCCAAGTAGCCTTAGCTCTCGGCTTCGCTCTCTGCCTTTCCTCCATCATGGGTGGGTTACCAGTAGAAAAATTGATTTACCCTCTCTTGTGCTAAACTCAAACTGAAAGATGCCTTTGGCTTGCTGAACAATATCAAAGTCATAATCTGTCTTTGTTTCAGGTAAGACAGCAGTGTTGATGCTGAGAGCCCAGGCCCTGAAAGCAGCCCGAGCTCGCGCCAAAGCAGCTGCCAAAGCTGCAAAGGCTGCAGCTGAAGAAGCAGCAAACAGTGGCAGTCCTGATGTCATTGTAACCAACACAAATAACAACAATGATGTCAATGCCTGTGCTAACCCTGAAGTTGACATTGTCACCTGTGCCCACCAGAGGGCGATAGCTGCTGTGGCAACATTAATCCAGGTAACTACAGGTGACAAAAAGAAACCAGCTCAGTGGATCAAGAATGATGTAATATACATATAGTTGCATAAGGTACTCAGTGATAGTGACCTGGTATTCAAAATTAACATCAAATTACATGCAAATTATCACCCACAGTCCTTTTTTAATTTAAATTTGACATCTATTGCTGAACTCTAAATATAATTCTTTCATCCAGGCTATAGCGTGCACCGTGTGGCTCATCATCCTACCTCCACATCCAATCAAAAACACCTCTGCCCAGAATATAAAGATCATTCTCGAGTGTGACGAAGGCTCAGTGGTCTTCATCTGCTGCATCTTTGCTTATGACATCCTGCTGGCTCTGCTGGCCTTCATCTTTGCCTTCATAGCTCGCAAACTGGAGGACCACTTCAGGTAGGTAACACAAAGGTTTCATGTAAAATTGAGTAGCAATTAAGAAAACAGTTCCATTAATTTTTATTGCAAGCACTGGCTCACTGGGGTCAAGAGGATTAAATAACACCCTGTGGAAAATTTCTGCCTTATAGTAAGAACTCAATCTAGTTCAGCTATACCCCAATCACTCTGCACTGCTTGCTGTATGTTAAGAGATACAAGTACAGATGGTACAATGTGAAACTGATGGACAGTAAAATTGTTGAGGGGCTCTTCTGTTTGCATTTCATTTCACAGTCTGTGTGCAGAAATAATGAATCTTATCAAGTGCAAACACATAAAATACAGATATTAAAGAACCAGTACGTGTAGGACGTTTGTCAGTGTCGTTGTTGTTCCTTTAATCTTCAGAGCCATAATACATTTTCTTAAATCCATCTTCCAGTGAGGCAAAGTGCATGACATTTGGCATGCTGGTCTTCTTCATCGTCTGGATCTCTTTCGTCCCTGCTTACCTTAGCACGCGTGGCAAGTTCATGGTTGCTGTCCAGATTTTTGCCATCCTGGCCTCCAGCTTTGGCCTGCTGACCTGCATCTTCCTGCCCAAGTGCTATGTTCTCTTGATAAAACCTGAACGCAACACAGAGGAGATGATGAGGCCTCGGGCCAAACCCCGTGACGGGACCTCGACCGGGACCTCAGCCTCTCTCGCTACAGCTGGTACTGAGGTCAATGCTACAATTGCATCCACTGCTATTGATGATTAGGCAAGAAATTCTAATAACTAAACTGAGCCACAAAGTTAAAAGAACTGTAATGTTAAACCAACCAGCTGATTAGGATTCCTCGTCTTGCAAGTCAAATAATCATCATGTTCGGT
Organism: Stegastes partitus; assembly: GCF_000690725.1. NCBI lineage: Eukaryota > Metazoa > Chordata > Actinopteri > Pomacentridae > Stegastes > Stegastes partitus. Next base: position 763,598 of record NW_007577793.1, read on the forward strand.
CTCTGACTAGTAGACAAAATATATCACCCAGAAAATATTTACATGTATATTGACTGAATGTCTGCACCTTTATACATGACAGAGATCATTCCAATAAGTAATATCCCTGAGGGAAAGTAAAGCTGCTACCTCAGCAATAACTAAATATTTTTAAAAAACTAGGAAAAAAGCAGGACATTTTTAAATGCACATTCTTTGAGAATGATATCATCTTGACTTTACTTGATTTACTATGATGTCTGCAAGTTCCACAAAAACATATTTTAACAAGCTCAGGCTCTTATTGTAAATGCTGGTGATGTTAAATTGTGGTAGTGGAATTAAAACTAAGCCAACATTTACCTCAGATATCCTGCTGCTGCACCTCTAGTTTCACGTGGATGTCAAATACGTCTGAGTTTCAAACTGTACGCATTTAGCTTATGTTGTTCCTATCAAACAGTTTGTATAAATGTTTGCGCTGTAAACTTCATATTACCATAATAACCTATGAATGTGATTCAAATTAGTGTTGGTGCTATACATTTACAAATATTAGAAATGTTATTTTCAGTTGCTATAAAATGTGTTTTTTCTTGTTAAGGCAATAAAATACATTTTTTGCTCAAATGTGAGGCAGGACTTTGTGGTTTCTTGCTCAACAACTGAGCAGTACTAATGTAATCATAAGAGAGCTTGAAGTTTGTGACACCTTTTGATTTAATTTGTCACTGATGTCTTGCTGCTCTATGGAATCTTTTAAACTGCACTGATCTTTTTTTCACATCACCATACCAGCTACACAGTAGACCAAATGGCTGCAATGTGAAAGGGATTCCTCATCGTGACACCCATAGCAAAGTATTACCCACATTTGCAGTCTCTCAGTTTTCTAACATCGTTCAGCACAAGGTTTTAGTTTTATGATCCTTGAGTAACTGAAGTTATTGGAGCATTTATTAGCTAAAGAGCCAAATAGTTGCTTCAGGGCTTTGATGGATGGATGAAAAACATACTGAACAAATATTTTTTTTAATAGTATATCTGTATTTGCTGGATGCATAAGTATGTTTGCTATCACACTCTTCAGGTCAATTTTAAGCTTATATAAGACAATGTGGTGTGGTGTGGTTTAAAGAAGTGCCATCATAGTAACAAAAGAATAGCTATGGTAAGTGTTTATGGAGTCTGTCGTTGCATTATTACTGCAATACCTGTACTGTTGGATGATATGTTTTATAAGGGTGTACATTAGCTTCGCAGACCAAAATGGCAAGTTTGAGGGCACAGCAACAGATCTCTAGGACGTAGTAGGTCGGTAAAGGTCAGTAATCCAGGAGGACCGCTGAGTTATGCTGCTGCTCCAACATATTCACAAGAAATAAGGTCATTTTTCTGAGTGTAAAGAATGTCCCATGTGCACCAGGGCCAGGGCACTCATGGAGATAATGTCAGTCTCTCAGCTGACTCGAGCTATCCAGCAGAGGGAGCTGGAGGAAGCTGTTCTGGATGTTATGCATCCTGACTGTGTTGGTCATTCCAACCCTCACCCTGATTCCAGATATGAAGCAAGTTGACGGAAGGCTAGATGGTGATATCATTGTAGAAAAATATTAAATAAATGCACCACAGACTGTAAAGAGTGATGAAATGTTTAGAAAATGCAATTCTCCCTGAACCTTTGAATCTTTAAGCTGACTTTTACGAGTTGGAGAGACATTAATTATGCTGGAAACCATGTGATGGATGTCACAGTGTTGAAAAGATGACAAGACAAGGGGAGGCATATAGAAAGAGCTCTTTACTAAACACTAACAAGGCAGAGGGAATCATGACATTAATGTGTGTGGGTGTGTTTGCTGTCTCCTAAATCATGACGAGCTTTGATAACCTCTGTATTGCAGAAGACAATGAAGCAATATTTTCTGTTGTTTCCCGCATCTTTTATCATCTCCCAACATTATTTCCTTTATTTTTTCCTGCCAGTCAGCCTGTTTATTGCGGATATGATCAGCTTGTGTGCTCTCACTCATGAGCATGTGACTTTCCAGGAATCTGCGATGCTATGAACTGTGTCCAGTCAAAGCTGTCAGTGTGGACAGTAATAAATTCTCCTGGTGACACAGCGGCGAAGGAATGTGTTTATAATTTATTGTCAGCTGACGAGAGTGGACAGGAACACTGGTGCTAAATCAAGACGAAATGTACGCAAGCACATCACTGCGTGTGTGTATGTCTTTCCTCTACTTTGTGTCTGGGTGTGTCCACGCAAAATATTAACTTGCAGCAATTGTTTTTGGTTAACACAGTTTTTTATCTGTTTGTAAAGTTCTGATTGCAGTTTGCAAGTATTTTAATCAAGATCCTTCATGACATGTGCCTGCTTTAAATATGAAAATCTAACCAGTCTATTTTTAATTGAACTGTTATAGAAAACATCTCTCTCATCAGCACCATCACACCTATCGGGACTTTCTTCCCACCCTGTTTCAGAAACATGCTACTCTAAATTAGCCTGTGTTGCCACTAGACAGATTAATTTTGAGATGTTGTCATCCCCATTAAATGCCCGAAAGACTTCACATGTTTCCTTTCTGTTGGTCTGTCTCCATGTGATGGATAAACAGCAAAGTGAGTGAGAAACAACTCAAATGAACTATAGTGCTGATGGCATTTGTCTCTTTTCTAAATGAGCAGCCTGTTAACATCTGAGGGCTGCTGACAATCTGCGAATGAAGAATCAATCAACCTGTAATCGCTCAAGACAAAAACTCTTAAGGAATGCCGAGAGGCTCGCTCATCATGACAGCAGTGTTGTCCTACCCTGACGATGAATATGTCTAGTGTGGGTTTGTCAGAGTTACAGCTTCATTTCATGTGGACACCAGAGGGAGGTGGTAGCTGATGCATGTTTCACATTCAGGTCTCAAACTGACTTTAGTAAATACATTAAAGAAAACTAGTGTAACTGCATTGTCACTGTGTGGTTTTGCCAATCAGTCAAGTTACAGTTTCCATGTCCATATCCATGTCTGTCCAGACTTCATCTCTGACACTTTGCAAATAAAATGTCATTATTTCATTTTAATCCTATCAGATCTTTGTGTCAACGTGTGTCATAAATAGTGTAGAAACTCTTGAGTTACAGCTAAAAAAAGGTCCTTTGTGAGGCCCTAGTGACTCTGACGTTTGACCTGTGACCACACAAATCTAATCAGTTCATCCTTGAGTCCAAGTTAACATTTGTGACAAATTTTCCCAAGGCCTTTGAGAGACATGATGTGGGATGGATGGTGATACATACCAACAAAGAACCTGAAAACATAATGCCTCCGGTCACTAATGTCACGGCTGTGAAGGCATAAAAACAGCCCAACATATCTGAGGTATTAGGTCACCACAAGCCTCCAGAGCAGCCTCAGTGCTCGTTGTCGCAGATCTTTTTGTTCTGTCGAGACAACTGCCATTTTGACAAGCTTTTTCCTTGGTGGAAAGAGATGTTCGAAGTGTCGCTCCAAATTCTCCCATTTTGTTCTGATATTCTGAGATCTACTGACTGTGAAGAAATGTTTTTGTCATAATCAGCCCATTCAGTGACCCTCGTGCAGTGGTTAGGAAGTACTTGCATTATTCACTTCAGTAAAAATACTAATACCACACTGTGAAAGTACTGCATTGAAAGTGTTACTTCAGTAAAAGTATCTTATCACAAAAAATTACTCAAAGTACTAAAACTATTCAATGCAGGAACAAGTCCTCTGTGATTGTTTTACTATTATATATTTGATCATTAGAGTATGATTACATATGTATTAACAAAAGAGCAGGATTCGGCTGTTGTTGCTGTTTCTAACTATTTTGCCTAAAACGGTTACTTTGATCATGGATTATTTCCCAGATAATTTTCTACATTAACTGATTGATTGGTTTGTAAAAATTCAGAAAGTGCTGAAAAATTCCGCCACAAGTGTTCTGATTATCAAAATAGCTGCCAATTTTCTATCAGTTGGCTAATTATGGTAAAAACTACGTAGTAGTTTAACTGAAAATAAATCCCCATATAAAATGCAGTTTTTATGTTTTGCGTGCAAAAATCTGAATTTGAATTATTACGTCAAATAGGTGGAATATAAGTAGAAAGTGACATGAAAAGAAAATAGTCATGTTAAGTAAAAACACCTCAAATGTGTACTAAAATACAATATTTGAATAAAGCACTTGTACTTACGTATTGGTCACGCGTCTTCAGTCACTGATTCAGACTTATCCGTTCATGTGTCGCCACTTGGTATAATGTAGAGATCAAATGAACAAACAGAAAAAATACATACGGCACATACTTGCCTCCTTAAAAGGACCTTATTAAAGACGTGTCTTCACCTGTTCGTCCTGCTCAGCTTACATTACACACTGCGGTGACACAGGCAGGTGGCTGTAAACAGTAAACACCATTAAGGACCTCTCATCATCCTGAGACCGGTCTCTGAGGAGCAGTTTCCCATGGACATGTTGTGTCATTCTTCATATGAAAATGATATCTTGCACTTAGGGACTCCAGAGTGTAAAAGATCGCTTGAACTCCCGATGAGTCACAAACTGTGTGTGTGTAATTAGTCTTGAAATTCATAGTGACATGCTCTATTTTCCACGTCTCCTGGTATATACCTTGTATTACATGTTCTTAGTGATATTAATCTGACTTCACAAAAGCTGAAAGGAAGCGCACAATGTTTTTTTTGTCAGCACAGAGGTGTAGAACTTACAGTGGGGAATACTAACTGCTGTTTTCTTGCTGCAGAGTGAACCATATCCCAAACTTCAAAGCTTTCTAAAAGTAAAATGAATGTTTTTTTAATTATTTTTTTTGATTTTGAGTTTGTCATGTTACAGAGATGAAGAACTAACCTGTCAGCAGCAGTGCAGCAAAACCTTTCTCTTCCACTTTACTGTAAATTGTGGAGTTTGTGTTTATGCTGTGGGAGCTCAAAGACGACCAGCACGGTGTGAGATATATGAAACTACCCTCCTTTGTCAGGCCTCCTTTGCTTTATGTGTCAGTATGTGACAGGTTAGAAGAGCTTGACGAAGCACTAAAACATATTAATTCAAATACAATACTTAAAAGATAGGTTAAGAAAGAAAAAAAAAGTCCTAACATGGTCACACTCAACCATCCCCAGTAAGGGTCAAGTGCAAATTCTGCTGCTGCATTTGGATGTCAGCCCATTCGGAGTTGTCATTTGAAAGTGCAAAGCCTCATGATCCAAATAGTGTAAACCGTTTTAAGATACCACTGTTATACCAGAGCACAATAGCAGCAGCAGCAGCAGCATTAGCTGCCTCCTTTGTAATAAGAGTGTGTACCCAGTAAAACACTAATCTCTTAACTTTTTTCTTGTCTGTAGAGACACAAACTTGCTGCACACATATTTTTCTACAAGAGTCCAACAAACAAAATGCTTCCAAGCTTTTAGTCCTTTCTTTAGTAAATATAGGATGAATATTAAGGGGTCAGTTTACGCTGCTTGCATATCCTCACTGATGCTTTCAGCCTCTTATTGCACTAATAAACAACTTCATCTAATGACTTGTGAGTGAAAGAAGAGACCAATGGGAGGTACAGAGGATCAGGTTTGCGCCTCCTAATTTAATAGTGGAAGGAGCAGCTGTTCCCTTTTGCTCCATATAGTTTGACACCTGTGTGGTTGTGCAAGTGTGTGTGTGTTTGTGCGTGCATTTGTTTTCACTCTCTGTCAACCAAGTTTCCTGCTCTCTCTTCCATCCTTTATCATGCCATCATCATTTTCCCCACCGCCTCGCTCTCTGCACTAATTATAAACCCTCTCTGTATGTAACTACCTTCTTCTCCCTATAACCATCTTTCTGTAATGTGTGTTTTTTTGTTGTTTTTTTTCTACATTACAACACAGTATGGATTCAAGAAAAGCTTAGTGGTTTCCAGGTAAAAGGAAAATACATCAACGACTACGACACCAACTGAGGAAAGCGTTCCCGTTTTTCATTTTCTATAATTCCTCTTGGAGTATACGTGTGCCACGGGGAAAGATTAGTAAACTTGGTAAATGAAGGATGAACCTTTCTGTCATGCGATTATCTAAATAGGTGCACATGAGAAAAAATATTTCATGCAAACTGAGAAAAAAATGGTGTAATTACTCATAAAAGATTGATGGTTCGTCATTTCCCTCAGGCGCGGTAATTTATGCAGGATTAAAATATGCTTGTGGTGCATCCGATGTACAAAAGATGCTTGTACCTTTAATAAAAAATATATACTGACTGTGCAGTAAAAGGACAGATTAACATGCATGTGTTTCTAGTAATAGTCCATACAGGGATATAGACGTGGTTCAGTTATTAGTTTTAGTGTGTGATGAAATATTTGATTGCATGTGTGTAATTGCTCCTGTAAGCCACTACTGTGTTGGTATGCTTACTTTTGAAAACGTCATACCTGAATATGAAAATTAAACACAAAAGTTTAAAGCTACTAGACACACTGACACCGAGGCATTCCCAGTTACAAATAAAGAATTTGTGTCTACCTTTTGCTTCAAAACTTTCTCACAGTAACACCTGAGTCTGTAACCTCCAGAAGAAAATCATTATTCTTTAATTCATAGATGCTGATGCCAACTGAAAACCTGTGTTGTAAAGTGACTTTATGCAAATTGTATTTATGCATAATTTCATTGAAAACTTCAGCTGATCCCACTTCTACTGTAAACATCTTTACTTTCGTAGTAATATGCTTTCATTGCACAATACAACTTCACTGTCTTGACCTGTGACTGTGGCGAAAGCGCTGCTGATAAAGACGAGGTCAGTTACCCCATCAGGCAAGCTGCCTGTGACAATTAGACTAATCGAACTTTATCTAACATATTAGGAGAAGGAATTGGGTGCATCGTCTACACCTGTGTGTGTGTGTGTGTGTGTGTGTGTGTGTGTGTGCCTGTGGCGTGTGCATAGCGCATTGGATCGGTTTGCGTTTCAGTGTGGCTTCAGGATAAAGGACTAGAATGACGGATTTTGTTCATGATAGAATTTCCCTCTTGGTGACGACGACATTACACAGAGGTCAGATTAGATACACTTAGCGTGACGAATCTTCTCAGACATCAGCCTTGAAGGACAACAGGTCATCCAGTCGAGGTGCTGTGGGCAGGCCGGTGTGAGCGCCGTAAAAATATGCAGTATGCTATTTTATCCAAAGAGACCCAAAGTGGATACAGCATGCAGCCTCGTGGGACCTTTAAGCTCTAACACTGGAAAGTGCTTAAGCTCTGAGGCATGTAAGGCACTGTCCAGCTTACGCTCCTACTAATACTACTACTACTGTTATGACCATTATTAATAATAAGAATAATCATAATATTTATACTACTTATTTTATTTTACTCCTGTGTGAGGATGGGCTATTCATGCTTTCTATTACCTCATATGTAACTTCATATGAAGATATTGCTGTATTTTATTGTAATATATTTCTGAACACTCAATTCAGAAAACATGAATGTATTTTGTAGAGACTCCTTTGTTATCCATTGAATTATATCTGTTGCAGTTTAAGATACGTGATGGCGGAACCCTAAAAGTGTTCCTGCTTTAGGGTAAAACTGACATGCAACACTGCCTAATAGAACCAGAGATGCTGAAGATATTGAAAAAGCATTTACAACTGGTCTAGGAAAATTTCTGTCAGCCGATATATTGTCAATATTTTATAGTATTCATTTTAATATTGCACAAATGGCAGCTTTCAGTAACATAGTATGCTAAAAGACACTTCACAACCTTGCAGCAAACTGTAGAATCCCCAAAACTTTTCAATTCGTATTAGCTGCTGACCAAAGACACAGACAGAGATTGACCCTCCATCCCTTCACACTGTACAGTCAGCACTGACTACAGCGTTTCCCCCCTCAGACATGTCCAGTGAGCTGTCAGGCTCTCATTACTTGGCTGAATAATTCAGGGCTGACACTCCATGACTGATCTATTCACTTGACCTCATAGGACACCAATCTTTGGGCGTTTGCTTCGATATCTGGAGGATTCTCAAACCTCTCAGCTTGAACAAAAAGAGCTGCTTAAAGGACAGGTGCACTCACCTGTTGAAGGCTATTAGCTGGTTCATAAACCAACTTAAAATAATAGTTTTGGGGTAACATGTTATAAATAGAAGCTTCTTTTGTCTACTTCTGTCTAAAATCAATTCTGTTCTATTGTAGCAGAAGTAACAGAAAGTTTTGGGGTTGCATTATGTGCTGAGCTCACTACTCTTTTCCACTGGTTTTGACAAGTGAGCCAGCACTTTACTTTGCCAGCTTTCATTATGAATGAACTCCACACTGAGCCCAAATCCTCTTTCTGTGTCTCCAGGTCTCCCTTTCCTTCTGTACCCATCGTCTCCTTTTTGCTTTTAAGAGACTTTAAACTTCTGATGTTTCTGACTAGATTTATGTTGTGTTTTTAAGTGGTTAAGGGCCACATCTACCCCCTGTGCTCCTGCAGCACCTGACATGCATTAACATCTCATCAGCATGCAATCCCTCTCCGCCCTACAAACAATGATTGAGCGAGTGTGTCTCCTGGGTCCTTCTATTCACCTTCAGTAAATATACTTTCCCACTCTTTGCACAGTACTTCTTTGCTGTGTTGTGTTTCTCTCTCTGGTGTAATCAGGCTGGCAAGAAAAACAGAAGGGGAATTCAAAGTTCCAAAGTCATCTGCAATAAATCCAGAAATGCTCTTTTGTGTTTGTGGATATTTTATTGTTGATTTTGAGGAGAACAAATGGAAGTATGGTGAAACATAAGAAGCTGCATAATACTCATGTGATACTCCTAAATCTACAAATAGATGCCTTTTTCATGGCATTTGAGGAAACCTGAATTACTACAAATATTTCACATATTGTGTGTTTATTGCCACATATTTTAATGTGACTGAATGTCTGTGTTTTCACATTGTTTTTTCTTACAAAGGTGTAAATTTGTGTTTCTCCCACACAAGTCTGGAGTCGTATAACACAAGGAATGGTGTTAAGGCTCCGAGACGGTGAAGTGGTCCAGGAAGTGTGTAAATATAGAGCTGACACTGGTACTACCAACAAACAATGTGTGGTTGCCTCTGTAGATGTGTGCAAATAATTGTTAATTGCTCTGCTTCAAACCACAGTGTTTATTGCCTAAATCCACATTGAAGTGCAGGGCATTTTCTATTGTGTTTTCACATTACAAATACTTATGTCAGTGGCTGTTGTGTGTCTGGGCTGGTGTGTGCGCTGGCTGTGTTTATTTATATCTTTTTATTTCTATTTGTACTATGTTGTTTTAGCACTTCGGCTTGTTGTGTACAGCAATCAAGTATGCAGGCTGTGTGTGGTTCAGGGATTGCTCACAATGTGGGGACCTCAAGAGATGTGACTTTCTTATGGGGACAAAAAGCATTTCCCCATAACAGAGAAGGTGGTGACATGTTTTATAGATAGATTAGTTTATGACCAAAGTTACGGTTCGTCAAGTTGTAGTTATGTTTAAGGTGCGAGGAAGTGTCCAGGAAATGAAATCTAAGTTAGTGTAATGCCCTCTGAAGTCATGGATACACAACTGCGTGCATGTGTGAGTGTGTATGCATTGTCGACACCCTGGCATGTTTGGCTCCCTCCTTTTAGGCCAGGGCAGGCTGTGACGAGACAAGGAAACCAGGATCCTGTTTCAAGCTGGATGAGGCTATAAGAGAGCAGAGAGCACACCGCACAGACAGAAAGACACACAGACAGAAAGAGGAGAAAAAGAACTCCAATTGAACCGATAGAAAGACAAAATCGAGGAAACGAATGTAGGGTGTTAGAGAACTTTCGAAAGTACCTAAAACCGAGAAAGAGGGGCTCTGATTAACAACAGGACAGTCAGGAAAAAGAAGCTTTCCCAAGACATGCATCATTCTCTGAGGCGTGAGTAGTTGGCCATCCCAAAAAGGGGGTGAAGGACTTGGAGACATTTGGAGACCTAAAGCTCCTCCTCTTCACCTTGGTCCCTGAACTCTGCCCTTGAGGGGAGGGGGCACCCTCTGGGGCCATGCTAGCCGCCCGAAGCAGCGGAGGGGGCGTTGGGGGGCCCGGTGGTGGCCCGCCACCCCACGCGCACCGAAAACACTCAGTGGCTTCTCTCAGCGGGACAAGAGCCCACCGGAGCAACTCCCAGGATGCCAAGCGCAGTTCCTCCTCCAGCAAGCAGGCGGCGCAGCAGCGACACAAAGTGGCGCTGATCAGAGAAATGGAGACCAACTGGTACCTGAAAATGTTTGGACTGGGCAAAGAGGAGACAGTCGCACATAAGACTGGCATGCTCTACAGGTCAGTTGAGCCCTGTGTGAGTGTGTGTTTGTCTGAGAGCGGGCTTAAATGGTGCCCAAACAGATCGAAGGCCTAATGTGTTATACAGACACACACAAAGTGACATATACAGACACAAACAAAAATGCATCAAGGGTGTGTTGACGTCTACACATCATTAACACTATGACCAGTATGTTTGTGTGTGCAACCTACAGTGAACGTAACGTATCTGCACGTATGCTGATAGATTATTCTAGTATTTTTAGGCTGGACCATCAGTGTGGTCTGTTGACAAGCGGTTGCCCCTCCGTTCTATCGTTTCATTTGTGTGTCACAGGAGTCACGCTGGTCATAACGACCCCTGGCTTAGAGTTGTGTCACCTGATCTGACTGTAATGCTAATAGCCAGCATCTGTCTTGTTGCATTAGACTGTGTTGACATCTTCTACCACCATGGTGACAAAACATATGAAGGCAGGAGGGAGTGTTTTGTTTCTTGTCAGGCAGTGATCACCAAAAGTGTTCAGTGCAGTTCCTACTTTTTGGAGTTTCGCATTAGTGTTGGTAATCTTTCTCTTCACTTCTCTCTCTCTCCCTCAAGTCTCTCTTTTACTCACACAAGGATATTTTCAGTGTTGGGTTCCCCCCACCCGACCCCCTTCGCCATGTCTTCCCTCTCATCGCTCTACTCTTCTTTCTTGTTGCTAATCCGTCTGTGTCCCATTCCAATCATTCAAGCTCAAAGCTCCACATTCATCAGTCTGCAGTCCTGCCATCTCCCTTCCTTCTCCTGCCTTCTTTCCTCTCTCTTCATTTTCCAGCCTCCCTGCTGATTTTGGCTTTGTTCACGCTGTAATTTAGCAAAACAAAGCAGCACAGAGACAAGAGACCAGAATGATAAAGAAGCAATGACACATTGTGGTGAGAAAACATCAAGGTCTCCCAAATATTTGTGGATCCATTTGTGTTGAAATTCAAAAGGATTTCTTTAATCCAAATTTGTTTGTTCATGATTCATAAAAAATAATTGGCAGAAGGTGACAGAATCATATTGCTACACATGCAGCCACGTACTGTGTGTGCACCTCAGCTGTTAACTGACAAAAGCAGATAGTTTTACCAAGTGTTGTTTGGGAACGTTTTTTAGATATGCTAAAATGGGTGTCATTATGTTTCTCCTGTGTACAGTCTAATTGGAATGCTGAGGACAGTGTTTAGTAATGATGGTAAAACTATTTATGTAATGTAAACATAAGATGTATAAAAATACAGCGTGGCCTTGTGAGAAAAGCATTCAAGTGCTTCACAGACAAGCAGATAAATCATAGAAAAATAAAGGAATTAAAAATAAGGGTGCATTAGGTCTGCTCATATATTAGATTCAATTCAGTGTTATTCATATAGTGGTAAATTACAAAACAATTCTTTTTATGTTACATAGTGTTGTCAAGATCTTAAAATATGATATTGAGAAACCCTATAGCTCCTCTTTAAGTAACACTTAAAAAAAACAGTATTTTAACAGGAAGAAACCTCAAAAAGAAGCAGGCTCGGGGAAGATGTCTTCCATAATTGGTCGGGTTGAGAGTAAAGCAGAGAGAAAAAATATAAGCAATAAACAAAAATACTGGGCAGGTTGTGAGGTCAGTAACCACAGATCAGAAATGTGCAGTTTGGAGTCAGAAACGTCTGTAGAAAGGAAAGAAAGGGCAAAGTGCAAACTATGGGAAAGACAAGAGAAGAGGCATATAAATGCACTGAGAGTGAAAGATGTAGGAGGAGAGGAGAGGTGCTCAGGGCATTATGGGATGTTCTCCCAGTATAGCAGCACGACGAGGGATGGTTCAGGTACATTAGATCAGTCCACAGAAAGCATCTGAAAACAGTTTGGTGTTTATTACCAGTGTGATGCATAAATAAATAATAGAGCTTTTTCATTGCCAACGAATATATAAAACGCATGCACAGCCAAGTGATAAATTCTAAGCACTGGACAAAAATATGCATGCCATCATCTGGAGTCCAGACACTAGTATTAATGCTCCCGTTTATTAAACCACAAGGTGGTGGTTATTAAATATTCTTAGGGGCATTAATAATAGTGTGCAGACTCTATTCTTCCAGACGACCTTCTCAGTATCACCGATAAAGAGCTAATGCACGAGTTAGATTGTATCCTGTTTATGTTCTTAGCACAAAATTCTTCTTTAAACTGTACAATGTTGTTTGTATTGTGTATGTAGGTTCTAAAAAGGGGGCTCAAAGGCAGATTTCACCAGCATGTTGAGAGAAAATATGACTTTCCAAATGGTTTCCTGTCAAAACATATCAAGAGCTACATCAGAGTCATCTTGATGACATGCTGGTGGCTACTCACTTCCCCAGCTCTTTATTTACAGGCTCATAAAAATATGACGAAAGTCTCTCGTGGACTGACTGACACACTGACAGGTGCCTGTGGAGCGTGAGGACTGTGTGTATGTGTGAGTTTGTTTAATGGGGTATGTTTCTGAAGTGATGAGCTCAGTGGACCGCTAATAAAAAAAAAGGACTACACTGTGTGAATTACCATAAGATTAGCACGACCTTCACACACTTACACATACTCTCACACACTCGAACAAAACAAAAAAAACACATTTCATAATTCCTTCCCTGTGGAGAATTAACCCTGATCAGTTTGTCTGATCACTAGTCCTCATAGTGTGGATTTAGTCTTTTACTTGAAAGAACTAACATTTGGCTCTGACCTAGAAAAGACATGAGCATGAGCTGAACCTCTCCAAAAGTCCTCCTCTTGCCAATCAGCCAACTCCTGCCTTACACACACACACACACACACACACACACACACACACACACACACACACACACACACGTCTGCCAACTCTCCTCTCAGCCCCTGACATAGATGCCAAACAGCATGCGATGGCTGGATATCCTCTCTCTTCTCATGTAAATCAGAACAATTGCTGCAATTTTTAGCTCTCCAGTGATTCCGCATAAAAACTGGGGCAGAATATAACCACAGAAATCTGAGGCTTTTATAACAGTTCTATAAATAGCTTTTACAGCCCTTAGATATGCTGTTTTTCTCTGCCACAAATTAATTAAAGGCTAATTTGTTTTGGATGAAGACAGAATATTTAAACACTATTTTCTCTTAATTGCTATTGTGCAAGTATTGAAGATCTAATTAACATATTCAGCCTTAAAAAAAATTAAGCTATAATTTCTGGTACAGACAAATACAGACAAATATTAAGATGTTGTGAAATGTATTTTTATTATTGTTTGCATGGCATTGTGTGCACACCTAGCTTACAATTATACACTGAAAAACATCTGTTATTTTACAGAATTTTTCCTTTCTATTTTAGAAATTTTTTGTCTGTATTTTTGAGATACCCAAAAATATCTATAAGATTATCAAAACAGACTGTGGATTTAGGCATGTAATGTAAAATAACATTTAAAAGTTCTACCTGTAAACAACCATTTAATTATTATTTTTTAAATTAAAAAGTCATTACAAATTCACCAAAAAAAAAAAAAATCCTTTTTATTCAATTGATGAAACTGTTAAGCCAAATACTGTGAATCCATCCATCCATCCATCCATTATCTATACACCGCTTAATCCTCATTAGGGTCGCGGGGGGGCTGGAGTCTATCCCAGCCGACTTAGGACGAAGGCAGGGGACACCCTGGACAGGTCACCAGTCTATCACAGGGCTACACTTAGAGACAGACAACCAAGCACACTCACATTCACAACTACAGACAATTTAGAATCACCAATTAACCTCAACATGTTTTTGGACTGTGTGGGAGGAAGCCGGAGAACCCGGAGAGAACCCACGCTGCACGGGGAGAACATGCAAACTCCACGCAGAAAGATTCCGGTGTCCCCACGGGACGCAAACCAGCAACCTTCTTGCTGCGAGGCAACAGTGCTACCAACTGCGCCACCCTGCAGCAATACTGTGAATATATTTCAAAAATAAGGTACCATTAGAAACAGTTAGCAGAAAAATAAATATTGGTTCTGTAATTTACATAGATTTGTTGTGTTGAATAAGAGATGTCATATAATGACAAACATCTTCATAACAAAAAAATGAAATGACTGTTTTCATCATTGCATAATACCTATAAGCACTGAAAATCTACCAGTTTAAAAAAATCTATCTGTATTATTTATCTTTCTATATCATTGTATAGGTAATTTCCTTGTTTTTACACATGTAAATATCTCTCAAACATGCAGTACTCTTCTATAATTTAAATGAATTTTCTAGCTTCAATTTTCCATAAGATGTAGATATTTCTTTCTTTCTTTCTTTCTTTCTTTCTTTCTTTCTTTCTTTCTTTCTTTCTTTTATACAGTGTTTAATTTTTCTTGTGTGATCAGCAATCCACTCATTAGTTGTATAAAGAAATCATATAAGGTAATAAAACGATTTTCAAAAACAAGGATCAAATTAAGTGAAACAACAATCTAAATAGAGCACAGTATGAACTTTCATTCTCAGATAATGTGAATAATTGGCCACCCAGTAACAAGATGCACCGTCCCTTTAATGATCAGGTGGCACCCCCACTGCCAAACCAAAAGAAAAAGGGACACCAGGGAACTCCTTTGTGGTAGAGTGATCCTCAGAATTACTAATGAGCTAGAATTCAAGCTTGTGTTTGTACAGTAGTTTTGTTTCCACTAGTAAGGGATCTAATCCACTTATGTTTTTTTAAACTCTGTAATGCAAAGCCAGTTTCATAGTCTGCAACAGTAAACCAGCAAACAGCAGTGTCAGGCCTAAAACGTGATGAGTTCAAATGATCGTGACAGCCAACAGTATCACTGCCCTCCTCTGACCAGGTATTATATTTCCTCATAGCCTTAGCCGCACCAAGTGTGACAAAGGTGTGGCAACAGGATCCTATTGCATGGAGAACAAAAACACATGTTCCAGTGGAGCTTGATGGATGCCATGTGGGGATGGTGCCAAGATTTGCGGTTTGATTCACACAACAGCCCTGCTTTTGCATTCACATGCGAGAAGTATCCATCCCTGAATAGATGGACACACTGTAACATTAAGCTACACTCTTAAGAAACAAAACCTGTAATTTACCAGATTTTTTTAGTTTTATTTTACGGCGGGATTTTTTGTTGGCTTTTCATATGGAGTACTGAGAGTGCCAAATTACAAAAATAAATCCATAAAAGAATAATAAAATAAAAGTGAAAATTAAAAGAAGAATAAATAAAATAAAAAA
>NW_007577793.1:779877-817315 GCF_000690725.1 Stegastes partitus
AAAATGTTGTTATTCTTTTATTGATTTATTCTTGTAATTTGGCACTCTCACTACTCCATATGTTTAAAATACAGGAAAATATTTATAAAATTACAGAAATAATATGTACATGTATCATGTAAAACAACACCACAAAACTGTAACTGTGACAACCCTAAAATTAAATTTTTTTGAAGCATTAATTTTTTTTCATTTGAGACATATTTGCTTAATATATTGTAATTAAAAAAAGATCTGCGTATAAAGTTACATATAAAAACTAATTACTTATTACAACTTGATGTGATCTAAAATTAGCACTAGATTCTTGCAATTTGAGACCAAATGACTAAGTTTACAGCAGATTATTGACATTTTTTAAAATATGTTTTTTAAATGTAAAATTAGAAAATAGAACCTAACTAATAACAACAATTTTCTGCAGTATTACACCTGATGTTTTGTCTTGTGACATTATGCCACCATGTTTACAGGTCATTTCATTGTTTTTACATTTGTAAATATTCATCATTAAACATTAAGTAAGTAAAATGTAACATACACATGATCTTAGTTCAAATAAGTATAGAAACTGTATTTTAATTACAGAAAAATACAGATTTTATTTATTTATTTATTTATTTTTTTAAAAACAAGATGGTATTTGGTCATTATATTACAGTATTTATTTGGTGCTAGAATATTACCTTCCTCCTCACTCTTTTGTTTTACAGTGTATTTCCACAATTTCTTACACAGCCAAACAACAAAATGCAGATGAATAATATGTTCTTTTCTTTATTACACCTCTTCAATGGTTAAAATGATTTCAGAAAAGTGACAGAAGCCTCAGGACATCAGAAATATCAACTGCTGCACTTTGTGTACTGTTCTTATATTTTATACAGTAATGTATTTTAATGTCTGCCTCCCTTGGCTCTCACTCCTCAGCATTAATCTAGATTTTCAATGATAATAACAATGGGATTTAGTGGAGAATGTAGGCCAGCACACTGGTGTTAAACAGGAGCAGGACAGTCCCTGAGGGCTGGAGACTGATCACTGACATAATTATTACTGCCATAGAGTCACATGGAATAGAATTGTTTTTTTTTTTTAAATTCAAGTAAATTACACAGAAATATAGTTTTATACACTGCAGGTAGTGTGAGGTTGGAGGAATGTCATGTTATGTTAATGTTTAGTGTTATATGTTATGCTGCTCTGCTTGTCCTGCTTCTATCACACTGTGCTTGCTGGATAATTGTCAGACATATGCAATCATTATATGGGGATTCACCCACTGGAGGGACTACATGAGGGGGTGGTGGGGGCAAAGTGAAAGAGACAGAAAAAGACAGCTAATTAGTCTCAGGGAGCAAAGAGCTGATTGTAAAAGTTCAGAATAGAAACATATAAAATCCTAAGTGAAGTGAAGAAGAGTGAGACAGAAAGCTGAAGCGCTGTTACATATACTGTAAAGCAGCGTTCCTGTGCTTGTTGCATCCCCCAGACTATCCTCTCCCTGGCCTCTCATCCTCCCTATATACCTCCCTTTCTTCTCCCCTCTCGGTGTTTTTTTGTTATTCTCGTCAGTGACTCACCTGCCCACATGCTGAGTGGCTCAAAGGAGAACGAACACCAGAGGCCAAAATAGGATGAAACGAACAGGCAGACAGAAAGAGAGAAACAAAAAAACCCAAGTGAGACAGAGAGAAAAGCAACAAAAGAGTAAAATTCAAGGTGAATTTTATCACAGCAGAGAGCTTTAGCTGGTTGTACTCGTATTTAAGTTTACTGTACATGAATTTAAAATGTTTTCATCTATGTGTGCGTGTGACGGATGTGTATACCTAGTGTCTATGAATACACTGTAAACACACTGTGGCATTGCATAAGCTCAGCTGACATTCCTGCTGCCAGGCAGGATCAGTTTTTCCACCGGACCCTGCTGGACACAGCTGTCCCTCTACCAAGCTCTCTGCCTAATTTTATGTGTTGGGATGAGTGCACTGCTTTTGTTGCATTTGCAATAGTCTGCCATAGTTTTATGTCCTTTCAGGAACAAATGTATGGTCATCCTTGGGTTCTGGTGACGGTCATCTCTGAAGTAAATGTCCAAATTTTACACAAAGGTTTAAAACTTTAAAATATTTTCGTTGTTTTGGGTTTATCCTGTTGCTGGAAGTTGATTATTTTTGCAGTTTCTTTATTCATGTTAAGAAAAATACTGGCTGGGAGTCACCAGAGCAATTTCTCTTCACAGAAACAAAGGACGTCCAGTTAGTCGCTACCTGGTAGCTGCACATGGAAAATAAAGAAAAGTCATCCTGACACACCAAAGTTTGAGCCAAGGTTAAACTTAGAGGATGAAATTTGATTACAAAAAAAAGAGCATCAGCGGCACATTCACACCTGGTTACAGACACAGTTCATCATATATGTCATTGCTGTGTTTAAACCTTTCTAATAATGTGTTTTTTATCAGAGCTCATCTCATGTCATGCTGTGTTTGTGTGTGCATGTGCGTGTAAGACAAATCTGGCTATTTTAGTCAAGTAGAAATGTCAAGTTTTTTGCTGAATACCAGAGCAGTGGAGGAAAAACAAAAAATTCCATCATCTGTTTGTGTGTGTGCGCGCGTGTGTGTGTGTTTACAGAAAGAGTGACAGTGTGTGTCTGAACTCAGATTTCCTGATATGGGAGAATGGTATTCCTCATGATTACCGCAATCCACTGGAGAACTAGACGTGATGTCATTGAATGCTCCCATGAGAATGCCAGAGGTGAGAGATTAAATACTGTGTATGTGTGTGTGTGTGTGTGTGTGTGTGTGGTGAGATCGAGGAAAAGAGGCAAAACAGAAAACAGAGGCTTCCCCATTGTATTTTATGGTTCACCTCATTACAAAAACACTGTCCTCAGACTGTGCAGTTGTGCGTACCACACTGATGGCTGTGTGCAAGTGTGTGTACGTATTTTAGGTGTTTGTTATGGGCAAAACTCCAGAGCGCACTTTGTTTAGAGTGAGATAGAGGAGAAAGAGAGGGCAGGCTAAGAAATGAAATGCAAAAAAGACATGAAACAGATTCAGTGGAAATGTAATGTGGCATTTTGAGGATGGAGAAGTGACTAAAGCAACCAAAGAAGTGTGTGTACGCACAGTGTGTCTGTGCCAGAAGAAAAAAAAAAAAATACTAAGAGATGGCGAGATGAAAAGCAAATAGCAGGAGACGAACTGTAAAAGCTGGAGGATAGACAAGAGAGTAAATCAGGAGTAAGTGAAAGAGCTTGTGACGGAGGGAATACTGGGAAACAAAGGAGGGATGATGAGGAAAGTGAGAGTGGGAGAGAGGATAAGAGGGAGAAAAAGGGTAAAAGGAAGGAGAGAGTGAGAGACACAGACACACAGAGAGAGAGGGAGCGAGAGAGAGAGAGAGAGAGAGAGAGGGAGAGAGAGAGGGAAAGAGAGGGAGGGAGAGAAAAACGTCCCAGATTCCCATGCCATTTAATAGGGAGCAAAACCAAACTGAGCTTATAATGTAGACTGGCTGAGCAAGGGGCAAAGTGGCCGCATGAGTGTGTGTGTTGTGTGTGAGAGAGAGAGAAGAGGAGAGGGGAGAGAGGGGGAGTTATCTGTGTTTGTGTGTCTCTCTCTCTGCCTCCATGTATGTATGTGCACAGAGAACATATGTGGCACAGCGCATGGGGCGGTACATGTGAGGAAAAAAAGCCTGGTTTTCCTGTGTGGATTTTTGCAAACAGATTGGACTCAAGTATCACTCTGGACTTCAGAATTTAGTTTCAAAATATCTTTTTCCGCTTTGGATTTTCCTGCAGTTCTTTCTTTGTTTTTTTAAATAAGAGGAGTATACTTTATGTGCAGCTTTAACCAGAGGAATACTTCTTCTTCACACTAAGCTTTAATCAAATGCTCACACAGACACTCCTCTGCTCCATGTAGCGCTGAGTGGGCGAGGGGCCTACCTGGATTACTGCGAGCGTACATGTTTGTGGGACACAGTAACAGAATAAGGGAGAGATTGAAAGAGAGGATAAAGTGAAGAAGACAGCTGGAAGATGTACTTGTACAAAGCAACATGCCCGGATATCCCCAACCCGAAGCAGAAGGGTTCCAGGGTTCAGAGTGGAGGTCAGGGTGGGATCCAGGCCCAAGGCCTGGGTCAGGGGAGGCTGCTCAGACAGACATCCTCGGGGACAGGGCCGCGACCCTACGCTCCTATGATGCTCTGGACGTCCAACAAACCCAACAGTGTGGTGGAGCTCAAACAGTTGGAGGAGTTTCTCAACTTCCACTCGTTGTCGCTGCACGATACAGTGAAGAGTCAGACAGGCATGGTCTACAGGTAACCTGAGTGTGTGTGTGTCTGCATGAGAGGGTTATTCCTTTGTGTCTGTTAGCTTTGGGTTGTTCTGCCATGTTGATAGACTTAGTCCTATTTGTTTGTGGAGCTGACTTTTAAAATATGATGTTTGAGTGACTCGATGTTTGATTGGTCGTTGCTTGCAGTTTTTGGTGAGTGATTGTAGATGAAGTCATGTGTGCTAAACACTGTGCTTGGATTATTCTTATTTCATTGGAGTGGAGATGTTTGCAAATTAGTAACATGTGCAATTGTTGAAAAAGTTTTGCACATGTAAGGAGTAGAAAATGTGCAAAAACAATACCCAGCATTTGCGCCACACACTGCGTCTGTGTTTCAACACTGTTAAGGCCACACTTTTTCTAATACACAAAGTCACTGCGTCACAGGGACAACTGACTATTGATCTCTATGTGAAACCCACCAGCTGATTGATCATTCTCTGAAGGCATATAGTATTTTGGTCAGAGTGTTGCAGTGTGAACTTCTGAACTGATTCATTAATTGTTAACATGAACAAAATTAAAGGAAAATACATTTTAAAAATAATTATTTTGTAACGATGAACATTTTTTAGGTTCTGCTTCATGCTGGATCGAACTACATTTGATGCAGATACACAAATGCATGCACAATAGTTTTACGCCTCAAAAATATTAAACTTAGTTTCTAAATGCATACGTGCACATTGTTTACCAGTTTAATGAACCTGTTTTCTCTTCATACTTTTTTAATCTTGTGCTGTGCATATGCAACATGTCAGTATTCAGCACCTGTTATCATATTTGTTTTGCAGTGGTTTAAAAGTTGTGTTTTACACATCACTTGTTCATATATTATGGACGTACTACACGTTTTCTGGATTGAAAACAGGGATTGAAGCATCCTCCAAATGAATCATGTTAAATGTTGACTGATTTTTGTTTGGAAG
Source organism: Stegastes partitus (assembly GCF_000690725.1). Lineage (NCBI taxonomy): Eukaryota > Metazoa > Chordata > Actinopteri > Pomacentridae > Stegastes > Stegastes partitus. The sequence goes on from NW_007577793.1 coordinate 785,173, forward strand.
GTAATCCAGTTCTTGTTCCTCAGGCACTGGTAGAAACCGCCATCATGTGCTCATTGCTTTTCTTCTGGTTTGTCATCTGTGACTAAGCATCGTGTTGGTAAGTGGTTTCAGTGAGTGTGATTGGGACATTGTGGATCGCTGCTCAGCCCTCAGGCAAGAAAAGCAGCATGTAGCTGCTTTGCCTGTATTGTGTTGTTATTGTTGTCAGCGAAGAAGACTCTTTAATAAAAGATTTCATTGTCTGACAGAGTTTCTGGCATTGACTCCAGCAACCTTTATTCCTCAATCTAATGTAAATGCTTTTCAAAAACAACCGCATGCTTCACATTCACACTGTTACACATGATCACTGCTGCCCTCTACAAATATTATTAAATCTTTAACAGCATCACCACGAGAACCACAGAATATTACTAGCTCATAACTGTATTGTGTTGTATATCTTAAAAGTCAGACGCTTTGATGAAAGAAAAAACTAATTCATGCTCCAGATTGATAAAATAAAAATGTCTCAATAATAAGAATTACCATTTTTGAATAAACAAAAGAAAACATGCAATGTCTAAACTGGCAGCACAATGTGGTTTAAAAATGTGTTGTCCATGTGTGTTTTATTTTTGGAGAGACTGCTGGCTTAGCATTTCCATGAACTATATTTTGGTCATTCGAACAGCCCATTCTATCCCTGAGGCTCTCTCATCAGCGATTCTGTGCTAAATTCTGCCAGCATATTTGACTGTATAACAGTCAGTATAATAATAACATGGCCTAAACTTATTCTGTTGTTATGGTGGCATTAGCAAAATGGCATCACTGAGTGTGACTTTGCTATCCCTCCTCTGTCCACCAATGGAGGGAAACAAGGGATGAGTAGAATAGGGAGGATGCCAGTTTGTATCTCTGTTGGACCAAACTATGGGACTATGGGACTTCATATGGCCATTCACTGTTAGCATTTTGCCTCAGGACCTTGACATATGTATGTCCACCGGCATGTGTGTGTTTGTAAGTTTGTGGTTATTGCTATAGTAACCTAATATAACAGCTGGCTGTCGACGTCCTTTTCCAGGTCAGTGTGTATCAGTGGTCAAGACCTGTGCTGGAAAGTCCGTCCATAGAGACACACGCACACAAACAGAACAGAAATGTGAATCCTTTCCCAATGCTCGAACCATAAAATAACCAAAACCAGCCACGACTTTACCCAGGCAAGAGCAAACTGCAAAATATTGCTTTTATTAACATATGAACACCCCAAAGGAAGAGATGCAAATCAGTGAAGCACCCTCACTGCCCTTCCAATGTGTTTTCCTTACAAAGCCCTGCTGGCTCAGTGGGGAGAGGTGAGTCGTGACATGATAAAATATGTGGAAGCAACCTAACGCAAACTTTTGGCTTGTGACCCCTTTAAACCGATGACAAACTGCCCGGTCAAAGGTTGTTATAGCAAGTTCTTTTAAATTTTAAATATTTTATAGGGGTCTGAAAAAGCAAGTAAACCCTGTTTTTCAGATGAAATACAAACACTGGAGAAAAGTCATTAATGCTGTATAACGGCAATCCTAACATGAAGCTACAAGTTTGAAAATAAATCCCAATTTAAACTTAATTTTGGAGCTTTATTGGACCAAACAACACAACACAGCCTAGATATATCCCAAGACTGCCTTCCCAACACGACAACCAATAAAAGTGTCCTTATATTTTTTTTTTTATTGACGTTTAGTCCTTGCATAAACACGAGCACATACACATAACAGCCACATTCATGCCTTCTACTTTTTCCCCCCAAACATCTGATCATTCAAAATTACTAAAAAAGCACAGATGGGAAGAGGGGACGTGCAGTTATGAGCCTCAGCTCCACAGAATGCCCTCACATGCTCCACAGTTTATTATTCAAGAGTGTGTGTGTCTGTTTGTAGAGCGTGGGTGTGTGTTTTTAAGTCATGAGGGAGCATCTGTGAGTGTGGTTGAGACACATAGTGCTGCTTCTTATGGGTGCATGCTCCTTGTCTCATTAATGTGCATCTTGACCATGTAGGCTGTGGTGACAACTTACTGTTCTTCAGTTCAGAACATATGCATTCAACGTTTCCTCTGGGTGAATGTTAACGCTAATTATCTAGTCATGGCCAGAAACTGTCGCTATGTGACTCTGTTAGTGCCGCATGTTAGAAAAGCAAAGATTGACTATTATCTGTCAGGAAGATTTTAAAAAAAAATCTTCAGAAAATGATTTTAAGCCACCTGAATAAATACCTGGCACAGGTCCATTCTGGTGCTTCCTTTGCCTCCGTCATTCTCTTACTTTGCTTTTGTTGCATCCTCAAAATTCTCACATTGTATTAAAGAGGGTGCAGCTGTTGCAGTGTGTTGTGATTCGACTCCTCCACCATCTGTGATTTTTGAGTCACTTCAGTGTGAGAAAATCTTCTTCCTGCTTCAGTTGAAACACTTTTGTAAATCTGTAAAATGCATTTTCTGGTTCACAGTTTTTGTACTTCAAAACACACTTTGGACAAATAGTGATGTTTGTGTCTCATTTCTACTTCAGGACAGGAAGGCAATTTCCTTGTTTTCATTGAGGCTAAATAAATTAATGTTAGGCTGAAAAACACACTATTGTGGTCAGTCAATCTTTCCAGTAAAAAATAAATAAATGAAAGCATGAATCGAGAACATCCCCTTTTAACCCAAATGATAAATAGTTACAGAGGCAAATGCACTCTGCTGATTTTTGATTACTCACACTAAATTAAAAGAGACATCAATTCAATCAACCTAGTAGTGGGCAGAAAGATTATTCTAGAGGCCATGATATTATTGGATACAGAGCAGGGGAATGCTGGGTAAGAGAGCAACAGTGAAGGGGCATTTGTACCTCCAGGGGGTAGAAGGTCACATAATGAAGCATATGTGCTCTGGACTGCACCAGTGTGTGTGTTTATGTGTGTACTTGTGTTGAGGGGACAGGAGTCTGTACAATCACACTGTGGAGACCCAAAAGAGTTTTGGGGACAAAAAGTCCCCATTATGTAAATAACAAGGTTTTAGTGCCACAACTTGGTTTAAGGTTAGAGTAAGAGTTGGGCAGTTTGAAATAAGTCAGTGTAATGTCCTCTGAAGTAATGGAAACACCCCTGTGTGTTTCTGTTAGACAGTCTGGATGTTTGTCAGTCCATCTGATTAAATGAGCTCTGCCTGCTGATGGACTGTGCTGTGAAGGTGACAGTGTTCCCACAGTTGTTTGGCTCCCCTTCAGTCACTCAGTTCTTTCTTTGTGCCTGCATTCTTTGCTGATGTTTTTATCTACATTATTCAATGTCTGTGTCCTGCAACCATTTTAATGATTTATGTGTTTTCAAAATGTGAAATGACATGTAAAACCTCATCGATATTTTCAGTTATCCACTTGTGTTTCTTTATTTTCTGTTACCAAAAATATAATCAGTGCTGTTCTTACAACAAGTTATGTAAAAATCAATAAAAAAATCAAATAATTAACTGTGATTAATCAGTAGAGTACCACCAGCCTCGCAACCCTCTGATTACTGATTGCTCCACTGGTGTGTCTTAATTTTGCATGATGCAGTTCTGCATTGAAACTGTATTACATGAATTCCAGCACTTTAACTGCAATCGATGTTAAGTTTTTACATCACACTGGTCTGTAGTTCGCAGCTAAAATCCCCATCCATATATTTCATGTTCTGGCTGAGAATAAGTAGTTTCAAACTACTAGAAAAAACAAATGATAGACAATAAAAAGAGTTGTGTTTGAACCGCAAAGACCTTTTACTGACTACAGCCAGTTACAAGCCTCGCCTTTCTGGCCTGGAGCCCTGTGTACACTAACAGTGTTTAGACTCTGGCATCTGCCTATGTAAGGAGAAGCTGTCCAGGCACACCACTTTATTTATTATAGTGCCTAACAGGCAGAAACAGCATGAGTGGAGAACTGACGGGCTATAAGTGGGGATGGACAACACTAGAACTAAAAAACAAAGAGGCATTTAAAAATGAAAAACAAATATAACACTATGTGCTGTTCATGAAGAACAAGAGGACAGGGCCTAATTTGTGTCACTTTGTGCTGTTGTCCATTTACTTGTTTGTCATTTTTTCTGTGTGCAATCATGCGTGTGTCGGTGTGTGCTTTTAGGAAGCTGTAATTTGTAAGCAAGAAGCAGTCGGCAAAATTGTGCACTCAACCGGCGATTCATCGAACAAATTTGCTCACACACCAACAGGCGTTCACGCATGCAGTCAGACACACAAACATGCAGATAAATGCGTCAATTGCTCATCCTTTATTCATCCTGGAAAACAAGTGAATATTTAACAGAAGAGCTGGTATCCTCTCTAAATACTTAATTGGTCAGGCGGTCACAGAAGCCTTTGTGTGTATTGTGTGTGTGTGTGTGTGTGGGTGTGTGTGTGTGTGTGTGTGTTTGTGTTTGTGTGTGCAGGCATGCGTTCACTTGTAAACATTCATATATAATAAACATTTAGAAACTTACCTTTTTGTTTTATGTACTCATCTGTGAAAATGACACATCAACACCAGAGAAAATATATTTTTCACTACACAAAATGTATTTTATTATTTATTATGTTCTGTGTTGCAGAAGACAGTTAAGTAAAATTTTCTAAAAAGAAATATTTAGGAAATTACAAGTTTAATTTATAACACCTGTCTGTATGTGGATATAGTATAAGTACCTGGTTTATAACCTTTTCTATTATGAATGTTGGAGGGTGTGTTAAACTGTGAAGGGCTTTGCACACAGGGTATTAGACCAACCAAGATCCTGTGACACCTTTGGCCTCGAACCAGTCATGTAATAAATTGCTTTGGACTGATGGAAAGGGAGCTGTAATTACAAGATGGGAAAGTCTCTTTAATCAGGGATTTTATGGTACAATGTGTTCAATTAAGTTATTCACTGTTAAAGCCAGGACTGTAACTAAGTACATTCAGAGATGAGCTAAAGACTTTGCTACAGTTCAGTACTTCATTACAATTGAAAGCTTTAGTTATTAGTTACCTTACTAACCTTAACCTTAACATATTGTCATAAAAAACATATAAAGATCTTATAGAATATGCTTTATAGTAGATTAAACAGTGTATAGCGTATACATGTAGCAGTGAAATAATGTCACTGTTTTCTACTATATATATATTCTAATCTATTCAAGCACGTGAAGAAGACTTATGACAATAAATGTAACAATATGTAAAACATTCTGCTTTAAAAAGCAAAACAACAACAAAAAGAACCAAAAAGAAACTTTATTTTGATTCTAGCAAAGTCTCAGGCCAAAGTAAAATGAAAGCGCAGGTCATAAGGCTTCTGTCCTCTTCCACAGTGATAACCACCTTACCTTTAACTATAAGGGGGTTTTACATAATTACAAGGAAAATACAAAATTATGAGACGCAGAAGTTTTATCTACAAGAAAAGGCCTCAGTTTACTGTTTGATAAATGCAATGTGCTTCCATAAAGAAAGAGATCCAATATATATTAGTTATGTAAACTTTTACATGCCATGTTCATGTATGGATATACATAAAAAAAAAGAAGATAATCATTCTAATAACAAACGTAGTAGGAAATCAAAATGCATGGACAGATGTCCACAATGAAAAGGAGAACGGCTTAAGTCTTGCCCATGCAGGTGTTTCCATTTCCTCTGGCTGATTAGATCTCTCCTTAGGTTGAGATTGGATGGGACAATATTAATGTCATTTGCACCGCACGCAAAAGTGGCTCAAGTCAGGTGTTCGTTTGCTCATATGGGACTCAGATGTGTGTCTTTTTTTTTCTTCTTTTTTTTTATAACAGTGTGAACAGCACAAATCACTTGGACTCACATTCTGATTTCATTTCTGATGTAGGTCACTTCCATGTGCGTCCCTTACTCAGATTCAGGTTGGATTTTTTTTTCAGTAAGAAAAGTTACATCAAAATCAATGTGATGTTTATTTTACTCGTCTGTATCTGAGTGTCCTGCTGTGAGAGTCTCGTGGAAAAGAGTTGGTTAAAATAGACACAGGCATCCTGAAATTTAGGATTAAATGTGTTTCAGTGAAGCCATTCTCCCCATGATCTCACCACTCCTGGCTCCAACTCCTCAGCCACACGAATATATAAAAGTAGCAGCCATTATTCCACAAAAGCCACAATTTAAAATTTGGCTTGCTATCATCTCATCCTCGTTATCATCTCTGATTAGCTTGCTGCTTTCCACTTCACATTAGCTCATAAATTAAACCTTAAGCACTAACTTCAGTGCCTTCTGTGTTTACTTTTGTGCAACAGTGTGCTGCATGTGTCATCTTTGTTATTGTTCTTTTGCACATATAGATCAGTTTAAGATCGAGAGCTGGGCCCTGTTCCATAGAGCAAGTTTGTCAAATAAGACAGATTTAATATTGTTAAACTGACTTACTTTGAGGTTACTTCAGTTGCAAAAGGGAATTCAACATACTTCAAGGTTGGTTAGTCTGTCACCTTTATGCTGGGAACCTAACCTGGTCCAGGCCAGGTTACTGGTGAGGCGAAGATCAAGCTGGTACTTAACCAGAGTTCCTAAAACACCAAAAAAAAGTTGAAGTTTATAGAAAATAAATTTAAGAATAAGACGCACAGTTATTTGGCTACTTAATCCTATATCAAATTAGCTTGATTTCATAAACTTAAACTGACCTTTATGGACCCGGTTTAGCCCTGACGGTGCAGGACTTCAATCCCCTTTTTTCTTCGTGCGCTTTATAGAAAAATCCCAAATTCACACTTTAATCTGATTTTGGCCACATTTTAAAAAGAAACAGCCAAACAAAAAAATCCGAGACCATGTCTGGCTTCAACTCCACAATCCACAAACATCACAATATGGAAAGAGCTGCCATTGTTCCACAAAAAGCACTGAGCACCAAGGCTTGCAGTGAGAACGTAGCTTAATATAGATGATAAAGTTAGCAAGTTTTTCCACTCCAACAGGTGCAGCATAATTAAGAGGATAGTAAAGTAGATGTCAATAGAGCAGTACACCCGCACAGTCCTGAGTTCTAACCAGGCAAGACAAGTGTGAACACCTGTGCAGAGGTAGAATCATTAAGTAATGGTAGGGTTGCAAAATGATTGTGTACTGATGTAGCAAAAACATTCTGTTAATGTTGCATAAATGCATAGTTTGTACAGTATATATACACATGTGCCTTTCTATCCCATGATTAATGTTTTGGAATTCAGGATTCACCTATATATATACTATTCAGCTGACTTTGAAATATGTTTTGTTGTAACATTCCACGAATCTTGACTTCAGTGTAGTTCATAGTGTGCTGGAGCTGAATGATATTAGCTGAAAGAAAAGGACTGACTGCTCTCTGAACTGCTTCAAGTTTATCAATCACTGTTTTGCATTGTCTTCTTTGTCTCTCTGTCACTGAGACATGCTTCTGTTTAAACAGCACTTTAAAGACATTTCGTTGGCTTAGTAATTCCCTTGAGGCTTACCCTGTTCTACTAATTCTTCAACAAAACCTTAAACCTCAACATATACCCAACACAGGAGCAGCTTTATTGTATTTGTAGCAATAACAGGCGTGCCACACAGACTTAGTCTGTGTTTAATCAATATTGTTCCCATGTGGGGCATTTAGGGCAGTCACTCCAACACTCCAACACTTTCACACACGTCTCCAGTTCATTAGTCGGATATTGGGGGAGCTAATGCACGTTCTTAACATTACTCTCATCAATAAATCAGCTGTACAGCTTGAAAAATCAGCCGGGCTCCTGACATACACAGTGATTACTCTTTTCTGACACACACACACACACGCACGCACGCACACACACGAACACATACACACACACACACACACACACACACACACACACAGACAGACCTCTGGTGCTTCACTTGTGTCAGCACTAGTTGACTTTGTGAATCGATAGGGCATCAGTTTGGCCTATTGACATGCTCATTTAGGAGAGTGCCAGACAGGAGCTGACTGCTGTCTGGACGGGCCAAACAGTCACCGTGGATCACTACGCTTGACTGACCAATCTCTGAAACTCTCTCGGGTTTAAACCAGGTTGCATAATTAGAGAAATAATTCATTTCATTTTTTTTTTAGATCAGAAGAAGACACAAACTAAGACAGTGATTTGACAATTGGCAAGTAAAGAAAACTTGCAGGATACTGTCAGCATGGTGATTCATATCTCCCCTCTGTCCTGTTTCTCTTTGCGTTTTTAATCAGTTAAACTTACTGGACTGTGAAAATAAGAAAGGCGTAAATGATCCATCTCTCCGTTTGTGTTTCTCCCTCTCTCTTCCACTTGGGTCTTTAGGTATCGCTGCCTTGCTCCTCCCCTCTCCTGGTATTAGTCTATTATTGATGAGGGCAGATAAGCGGTGATGTAGGAGTCAGTGCTCTCCTTGGGCCCCAGCGAGGTCACTTAAGGATAAAACCTCAGTAGAACTTCATCTTACTCTCCAACCCTACTTCATGTTTAGAGAAAAGGAACCGTGCCAAGTTTAACTTTGTGGCTCTTGAACACACACTCATCCTGTTACTTTAAATTTGATGTTCAAGGTGACTCTGTAGCCTTTAGCAAGTCACACCGCAGCCAAAGTACCACAACTCATAATGATAGTCTGTGAGGTCTGAGCACACATTTGTCACTCAATTAAAAATTCCCAAAGGGACCCAGTAATGGATGTGTGTGTGTGTGTGTGTGTGTGTGTGTGTTTGAACTGAACTATTTTCTGTTTTAAGATAACAGCAGCAGTTAAATACCTAATTTGTAATGATGGCGCGGTGCACAGGAGGGGTAATAGCGTGGGTGTGTGATGTACCCCTAGAGGGGAAACATAGACACTTTTAAAACATGTTTAACAGTTACATGGAACGTGTGGGTGGGAGAGTGAGGTGCACTGGGTTAGTTATAGAGAGAAGATGCAAAATGAGAGTCTCGGGAGACTGAGATCAAAAGAGAGAGGCAGAGAGATACCTAACAAGTGTCCTGGAATTTGTTTTAAGGTGTTGATTAGTAGTTCTACCACTTGGGGGAGCCGTGGGCCTGCTGTCACTTTGACAATAGACATGAAAGCACGGGGATGAGAGCGTGTTTCTTCCAGAGTGTGTACCTGTCAGCAGTAGATTGAGGAGCTGTGAGTGTCTGCATTCACTTCACTTGTTTTGTGTCACCTTGAAAAGCTGCACATCTTCAAGAAGACTTGCACCAGAGATCCAAATATTTTACTTCTCCTGTGCACAGTGTCATTTGCCAAGCGGAGAGACGCTGTTTGACCGAGGTGAAATGTTGCTTTAAGAGGTGCTGCAGTGCTCATGCAGAGGTGGAATCAGCTGGAGCGTCGCCTGCTGTGGGTTTCAGAGAGACCTTTGAAACCGCAGCTCAAGAGGGGTCAATATAATATCCAACTGAGCTCCTTCAGCAGATAAACAAATACCTCTTCTTTCCACCTCCATCTCTCTCCATGAAACCAGCGTTCTCAGACCTTTTCATCTTACTGCTCTTGCTACCCTACACTTCTTTAATTTTCCTTTATTTCCTCTCCTCCCTTCCTCCTGTCATTTTGTCTTTGTGCCTTCTACACTCTTTTGGTCCCATCATGAGTTTTTTTTTTCTCTGTCTGCGTTTTTGCGTAGTCACACTTGCAACGAACACTCAGTTTTAGTGACACCATATATCTCTACTTTACAGCACTAAGCGGATACACTGACGCAGGCAAAGTTTATACTTCCCCAGATCAGCACTTTTCTTGTCTTTTCTGTGTGTGTGTGTCTTCCCAGATTGTAATATAAAGGAGTGGAGCTTGATTCGTTGCCAGTTTGTGTGTGTGTAAGATGGTGGATGTGTGTTTTTGGGTATAGCGCCATCTAAGAAAAGAAGATACACTGTGTTCCCCCTCAAGGCCTATTAAGAGAGGAGAGGTGAGGGAAGAGGGGACACAGAGTGGGATATGAAAAATTTCTGTCATAACTGAAGCTTAACACACACACACACACACACACACACACACGCACACACACACCTTGTGGACTTTACTGCAGTATTTGTCACTGTTAAAATACTGCGAGTGTAGGCAAACACTGCGCCAACAGATTCACAGAACTCTTAAAGCATTGTGTGCACAACACAGACCAAGGAGTTGCATGAATCCAAATCCATAAATGAACAGTTAAATGTTTTAGTGGCCTCGGTGCAGCAATGCAGCACAGATGCAGCAGTCCACGGCTGGTGACTGCAGTCTCCCATTTCAGTGGATAATTTTACAAGTTTTCGCACACCCTCCAAAATTGTATCGCTCACTTGCAGACCCTGGTTTTCACAAAATGTAATCGCAGCGTTACAAGGTCAGCTTTTTAAAAATATTTCAAAAATCAAATTCAGATGTTTCTGTTTGTTTTGTTTTCTACCTGTGCAATCCTGTAATGGTCCTCTTTCTCTGGTTTTCCATTTGGTTTTGGCAGAGACAAAGACAAAAGAGCAGCAGAAAAACATTTTCAAATTTTTATATTGTGTTTCATTTTGATTTTGTGTATAAACTGTGATGCATAAATAATGCCTACCCTGTCTGATGCACAGCATTGTCTAAATGTAACCTAGAACCATACAGCACTATATATATATATATAAATTCTTCTTTTTTTTCTTTTTCTTTTTAAAATTTATTTATACTAGCTTTTATTACTTCCTGGCCCTTCATGGCGTATCACTGCAAGATAACATAAAATTATTTAATCTCCCCCTGCAGTGACACATTCTAATGGAAACAATTTTACCTGTTTCCCACAGACACGCTCAATAAATCTTACTTGATGAGTTGCGTGTTTGCACGGATGATGAATGGCATGGGATGTGGTGCAGAAATTCCCAGTCAGCACACACGAGTGATAGGGAATCCCTTGAACATGGATCATAGAGCATGCAAACATGTGTGCTCACATGCTTGTGAGCTGCATGTTTGCACACACAAATGCAAACAAAAAGTATGTATGTAGGCGTTTAAGCACCACAGGGAAAATAACATGTTCTGTCAATATTATTTCCTGAAAAGATGTAAATATACCCCCTGCATAAAATAGCAGTAAAATCTTTTTTTATTTGTTTAACAGGTTATGCACTAATAATTTTTACTACATGAATTAAAAAAAAAAAAAATACAGAAAAACAACCAAAAAACAAAATGCAATTAGGCACCCTTCCAATTGTACAGTTTCATCTCTCTTTAGGACTTAATGAACTCATTATAGAGAAGTTAAAGAATTATCATTAGGAATCGTCAGCTGATAATATTACAAACCTATTTTTTGGTCCTTCAATTCTGAACTAACTCCTCCAAAATGTTTATTAGCCAAGTGCTGTTAAAAGTTAGTTCTTGCTGTTGCAACAGTTCAAAATCCAACTTGCAACAAATCACACTAATTTTTGTGATTCTCATTTTAATAATACACTAATTGTCCAAGACGACTTGCAAAGTTTGGACTTACTTTTGAACTTTTAAACAACCTGAAAGGCCGAACTTGGTTTTGAGACACACACTTGTCTCACTTTGGTGATTAACAAAGTCATAATAAAGCACTCATCCAAAGAGCCAAGTGGTTTGGCAGGATGTGAGAGCTCTCCTTCATGACCGCTTCACCTCCCCATTACCTTCAAGTGCTTTCATTTCAACACTTTATGGTTTAAGTAATTTTTGCAAATGATCATTTTCTACAAAGTTGGGTAAGAGATGAATTTCAGAGTGAAGGCTATCTTCATCCAAAAACCACAGTCGACACTTTACAGCTTAAATTACAAGGTGCTGTCCTGTGAGAATGAGACTGCGATACTATAAAGTGCTGTCACCATGTACATACAAATAAAACAGCACTAATGTGTGTAATTTGTCCTCCTCACAGGAGAGTGGAGGAGATGTCAGTCAAGCTCAGTCTATACATAAAGTAATTGAAAGTAATTGAAATCATCTGCATGGATTCACCTTAGAGACACGAGTTCCTTATCATGTGCTGTCAATCTGATTCAATTTCGTGAAAATGCTTAAATAACAAATAGGAACCTCACAATCCTGCAAACAGCCAAGCTCACGACTTTCTGTGTTGTGGTCATGTAGGACAAAATCATGTAAACGTAAAGTCAAAGTATGAAACAAATTGAATTTTTACCGACCCTGCCGGTAAAATCGACTAATTGGAGCATGAAATGAAAGCAGAGCGAGACTAGACACAGGTGTTTCATATAATCCAATCAACTAAGTGATGAACTCACCAGAGCTGGTATGAAGCACATGCAAACTATCACTCTCTGTTTGTCTCTGGAGCTCTCTGTATCTCCCCTTCTAACCTCCCTGCCCCTCCCCTCCGACGCTAAAACGCTGATGTAAGAGCACATCTACATGATTGCACATGCAGATGAACGCATGCAACACATACAGACACAAACACGCGCACCATCTGTTTCATTCTCTCAGAAAGTTTCTGTCTGGAACTCAGAGCAATACAAAGCGGTGAGTCAGCTGCATGTAGAGTAGCTTTCATACAAATTAACTTCACACGAGCTTTACTCTTGAACAGGCTTTATGGATCTAAGTGCTGCTTTCTGCGGGGCTCAGTGCACCATTTTACCTTATGTACCTGCTCAACCAGCCAAGACTAGTCTTTTCCCAGTGGTTTCTATACTGCAGCTCTATGTACCAGTTTTAATTTACTGACTGAAAGAGCAACTTGATTTTGAGCAGCTCAGTCTCTCTACAAGTCATGTTGAACAGTCCCACCGCACATGATTGAAAAATCCAAATCCAAAAGTTTATGTAAAGGGATTCACTGGTCCTTCTTCTTTCTTAACAGCTGATTCTTCAGGTTGGGTGCAGATTATATTCATTTTAAGAGGCGCTGTGTAAGGTGTTGTTCTCATGCTGTGCATCTCAGAGCTGTGAACCCATCATGACATCTGGACTGTGATCAACAGAAGAGAAAAAGGTGTTTTTAGAGGTGAGATGGACATTGAGAACTGTTACATCTTGCTGCAGTTGCTCATTAATAAGTGTAGACAGATGAGCTGACAATGCTGATATTTTCTAGGACAACCGTTTTTTGTGCAAGGGTCTTTTTGAAACCCTTTAGTGTCATTGCACAAAGAAGTATACCTTTCAGGCAAAGAAATCTGGGTTGATTGAAATGTGGTACAGATAATGTAGAATACTACAATAATGCATAGAAATGGAACAATATACTGTAAGCCTTCCAAGAGGGGAAATGTCATGAAGCTCTTAGAGTCCATTTGAGGCTCCATCTGTGCTCTTGGGGCCAAAGGCAGAGTGCAGTACATAACCATCACTGTGACCTTTGCTTTGTGTGTTACATAGCTTCACTTTTAACTCAGCCAGCTAAAATGATGTAAAGAACATATGAAGACTTTTTTTTTTTTTTTGGATCTTTCAGCATATTGATTTGCAATTTGTTGCACAAGATAATTCAAATGTCAGACTGTAGTTTCTTGGTTAATGCATGGTCTTAATAGTGCAGTACACACTTTCAGAAAAGCCCATACAACAACAATAAAAAGAGAGTGCAACCAACGGAAATCTGGTCTGTTTAAGAAGTGGCATGAAGGTCACAAACACAATATATAAAATACGATTCAGGGCAAGCTGGTTTTTGGGTATCTCAGTTCCCGCTCTGCGTAAATGCAGCTGTCTTTTTCTGCTCTATTCTGCCAAAGTTTTACTTAGTTTTCAGAATTTGCCTCAGTTTTTGCTTCACTCTTGCAAAGTGATTCCCCTTAAAGCAAAGAAGAAATGGTGATGAATACACTTTGAAAATCTTTTAGGAAATCCAGTTCAGTTTTCTGCAGCTGTTTACCTTTTTTGTCTTGTTCCTCATCATTGAAATTTGTTGCCTGAATCATTCTCTTGTTTAATAAAAAAATATTTTTAAGCTGAACGTACGACTTCAAGACTTCAGATGGATCAAATTGTCTCTAACATCCTCTTCCATTACTCTACTTATTGCATACTTTCTTCTCTAAGGTAACCACTATGTATCCTTCATTGCTACAGATGCTGCCTGGTTGCCATCTGGCATCTTTATTCTTGCCTGGTGTTATTTTATTGCTGCTTTTTCCCACACACACAACGCCTCCATACTGTTTCCATAGCAATGCTATTACTGAGATGACGGTTTTCTCTTGTTGTTACTGCTCTTGACTATCAAGTGTCCATATCTGGAGACTCTCGAGCAGTCAGGAACGCTGCTCTCTGCAACAAATAGCTAATTGTGGTGCAGGTAGTGTAGGCGTACAGGCTCATAATATGGTGCAAGTTGGAGAACAACCTTATGTCATGCATCAAGGTACAATGGACAAAACTTTACAAAAAAAGTTGTACCTTACAATTTTGCTGTCAGGTATTCTCCTATAAATGCACACATGGAGTTTGACATTATTTCAAAGACTTCATGCTAATGACTAGTGGATTTTTACTTCAGCGCAGAGAACACAGAAAGAGAGATAGAAAATATGTCCTCGACTTCCCGTCATTCCCTGGGAGCACAATCACATTTACAGCAGTGACCCTGTATAGATGCAGCTATGACCTGATCTGCAGTGGGAGGAAGCATTAACCTACACATATACACACACATGCAGGTGGAAAGACTTACCGAGTCCAAACAGAGCACAGCCGAAGCTCTCAGAGTTTGAGAGCGCAGTGCCTTGCTCACAGGCGCTTAAAATAAGGCCCTTTGTACCTGTACAGTTGTACTTTGTACATTTTAATGGAGATTGGCTTCACGCACAGATATTACCATGACGACCAACCTGGAGAAGAGTAATGGGTGCAAGAGAGACTTAACACTTAACATATGCCACAAATTGCAGCATGTATAAAAGTACACATGCTGCATCTTCCACTTATATGACTACTTTTAAGGTAAGACTAATTCATATGTTGTGTTATTCATATGAAGAGAGAACTTGAGGATGAACAAGCCAGCGGTTCATCCAGACAGTCTAAACCGTTTACTGGAAGTTAAAGTTTATGTTTAGCAGAGTAATCGGCTGACAAACAGGGTTGCTGCTCTTTCTGGTTGCGGCTTAAGTGTGGTGGGAGGTGTGCTTTAGTGCACCTGTAACCACACTCAGCAGTGACATCACTTTGTCCTAACTCCCCTGTGAATCAGTGCAGGAAAGTCAGATGTTAAACCAGCAAAACAAGATTTTCAAGGGGTGTTAAAGCATGCTTTAAGTTAAAAAAAAAACTTTAAAAAAAACAACAACAATCATTTGTTTGTGACAGGTAAATATTTAATGCCAAATAAATGACATTTTCGCATTACCTGCAGACCTCCTCTAATTTGTGATAATTGCTGAAATCATCTGTGATCTTAATTCCCATGTGAGTCTGGCGTTTCTGTAAATTATGAAATAAACATTTCCATGCAAATTATCAAGCATATTTTGCCAAACACAGGTGTCCTGTGACAACATTAGTTACATACAAATGACTGTTTTTTTATTTTTTTATTTGTTTGCCTTTGTTTTGCCACGTTTCCGTTCTAGAATTATGGAGGCTGCACAGGCAATTAGAAATTAAAGTCTGAAGGATTTTGGGTGTAAATTCAGAAAGCTCATATAACTACACAGCACCTGTTCACAGAAAGAGCAAACCCAAATCCATCAGAAGAGCAAACTCTCAGAAGACATTTCGTAGATAGATCACATGTATGCAAGCATGCAGTAAGGAATATTTTTGATGTCTTAGGAGTTATTGTTATAGACTGGCACAGATATTATGTCACAGCTTATGAATATCATACCTGGGGATAATGACAGTAAATTTGAGTGAAACACACACTTTGCTTATCCTGTATGAATGAATGAGATCCCCAGGTAATACCAGTCCTGTGTGAATAAGGCTTAAGAATCAATCATGTTTTGCTGTAATGGTTGCATATCATTTTTTACTTTGTATAATGTATTGAGCTACATTTATGTAGCACTGAAATCAGTATATTGCCTTACCAACAAGGTAATTCCTGCTCTTTACATATGTAGTGATGTAAAATATCCAATATATCATATCTATAAAATATAACACAAGCAAAATACATGTAAGATTTTTTTTAATATTTTAAATTGTCTTTTCAGTGACCTCATGTGCTGTTGAGATTTAACAGCAAATGATTTGATGGCATGCTGTTGCATGACTGGTTATACAATCTGCACTCTAACTATTAATACCAGTGCTCTCTCACTAATTAATTTTCTCTGTAACTGGGTCTGCTCAAGTGTTTAATTGAAATAAACTCATCTAATTATAACATGAAAGGTTATGATGTCTGAAGACACACTGTCACGACATCTAATCGCCAAAGTTACAACATGTTCTACACTTTTACTATAACTAACCTGTCTGTATTGCAGTTATCTTTTTGCATTAATAATCGCTGCTGCTTGATAACTACTGGACGACTCGGTACAGTGAGGCTGGGAAACTGTGCTGGTGATATATATAAGGTCATGAGGCTTCTTATCTTCACCAGCTGTCTCAGATCTAAATAACTAGTTGTAATCTAATGCTCCTCTGAGGACAATGACAGCCACTAAATGGATACTCTGGGGATTATGACCTCGTGGTGACCTGCCTGTATATGTGTGTGTGTGTGTGTGTGTGTGTGTGTGTATATGTGTCTTTGGGTGTAAATCAGTGAATGATACAAAGATTATAGAAATTCATGTTGTCTACTGGTGGGTTCACATTGCTACATATTTGTGGTATTTTGTCAAAGTGTAATTTAAAATGTAATTTCTGAGAGAGCCTACAACACAGATCAAACCGCACACATAGATCATGCTCCTAATCATTAGATGCCGAACTTTGGAGGATTTATGACAGAATGAGTAATGTTTATCTGTGTTTCTGTCTGGGAAAATAAATGTCAGTGTCCTACTGGAGTAAAGGTTAAATGTGTTCCTGTGTAATTATGCTTTTGGCACAATTTTAGAAGTCTGTTTTTTTTTTTCTTTTTACTAGGAATTAACAAAAAAAACAAAAAACACCCATAATTATAAAGGTTAGGTTGTGTCATGCGCTGTAATATTGAATCAGCACTTGTCTTGTTCCGGTGTAGATGTGGTTTTGTTTTCGGGGATAATGTTGATACTGTGGAGCGGGGAGGTATCAGCTGCGGCGGGTCTAGCGTCTTTCCACTGTGACGCACCTCAGTGCTCAGCCGCTGGATAATGGAAACTCTGGCTTTTATGCAAAGCTGAGTGGCGATGTTTTGTCGAGAGTTGTTCTTCTGCTCATTTGTCTCTGCTGAAGAGTAAATCAGCCCAGGGTTTGCCCTGGCATTTTGTGATGCAGATTCCCCAGCTACAGAGAGTGAAAGTTGCAAGAGGAAAGGGCTTTGAATGCTAGGAAAGCCTCTCCTGATATGTCACCTCGTGCACTGAACAAGCTGCAATGTTTTAACAGCGAAGTTTCATTTTATGGGCCCTGTGTTGGCCCATTTATTAACAAAGACGAAACAATTAAGGTTCATAAAACACACATATGCATCCCAATGATTGCTCATTAGAGCCAAGTTACAATTTATCTTCAGTGCGCAGCTTCATGCAGTGCACACAGCTCTGCCAGGAGATGGAAGACAGGGGAGGAGTGATTGCCTTTTGAGAACCAACACATACATATAGTATGATCTGTGGGTGACATGTGGGTGGACTTAACACTCATCACTCTTATAGGTGTAGTATCCTTGACCCATGATCTAACCTGCTGCTGCTTTAATGACCCAAATGACGCAGGGATAAATCTCCAGGAGTAATGTGTGACAGTCAGTGGGTATCAGCGGGTGTGTGTACATGCATCACAAACTTATTACCCAGGATGCCCCGCTAATATTAAATAATCGCGCTGGAAATAAAATCACGCCTCATTCCCAGCGACACACAGAAGCTCTTGCCACAATTATTTGAAGCCTCAGTAGCTGTAATATAGCAATATGCTGATGCTTGTAGTATACGTTTTCCCTATTCACAGTTTAACATAGTTTCCATAATGGTGTTGAAAAAATTCTGCAGAATAATTTATGCGTAATAATATTTGCACAAGATATGAGGAGAAGAGGCAGAGAGTATAACACCAAAAATAGATCTTTATTATGATGTGACTTACAGTATGTTCTGTATGTTTGAAAGTGCTTCTTTTTGTAGTGTGACCAAGCATTACTGAAAATAGTAGACTGTATTCTAACAAAATAATTCCAGGTCTTTAAACATGTAATTATATAATATACCCAATTTGTCATGTCCATGATATGTCACAAACAAAGTATAGGTAAAATATTTTGACACCATACAAAATCTAACATGTAAGTTGTCCTCATGTTTACTTGATTCAGCCTTGAGCACACTGCTGGAAGTGAAGGAGGTGTGACTGCTTCATGGTACCATCTGTACTGAGAGCAAGATCTCTGCAGTGGCAGCAGTGAAACTGACGTACTGCATTTATGGACTTCAATAAATAAGGTTGACTAATGACATGTTAATACTCTCCATCTTTCTTTGTCATTTTGCCCTTTGACCTGTGGCCACAGTCATGCCTGCAGGGGTAGGAGAAAGATTCAATATCAATATCACTCTTAATGGTCTTAGTGGTAGTTTAAGTGAAAAAGAGGCTGCTTGATATTTTCATTGAGCCTGATGAACAGTGCTCATGTTGTTACTGTGTCCTGATCAGCAATGATGCAGATTGTTTGCAACAATAGACATGTATCTTTACATTCTAACTCTGCTAAAACCTGCCTTCAGCGAAATCATTCTTTGTGTGCATTGAGCTGCTGTTTGGAAAGCTTCCACTTAGTTTATTTTTTAACCTTGGGTATGAATGAGCACTGAAACATTCTTTGTATCCTACTATAAATCCTTCTCCACTGATTGAGCGTTTCTCTCCTTTCCTTTATTGGTTTTTTATTGTTTCATGCATCATGCATGCTTTGCAAATATCTAGCTTCAGCAAAGTAGCTATATTGGTTTTTTATTGTTTCATGCATCATGCATGCTTTGCAAATATCTAGCTTCAGCAAAGTAGCTATATGGCATATTGGTTCTCAACTTTTTTTAACTTCAAATCTTTATGACAGTGTTTTGCTGTTCAGGTTCAAATGCGTGCAGAGAACCACTCTACTACATTTCAGGAAATGTTAGGTCACCTTACCTCCTCACTGAAGGCATTTTTCAACTTATTGTTTTCTGCAAATGTTATGGAAAAACAGCACTTTCAACCTAGTTATAACACCTGGAGAAGCTTATTAAAGAACCTGACTCTCCAAGGGGTGGCACTCTGATAGTTTGAAGATTAAAATGAGTCTTCGGAACAGGCCCTAACCCCAATACCATATTGAACTTTTCTTACGTAGTTTCACATAAAGTTTGTTCTATTCACATTTTGCTTAGGATGCAGTTCTCAAACAAATACGAGGACACTAGCAAGTCAGATTCTACAGCAGTGTCAGATCTGACTTCTAACAACTTCTCCCTACAGCTGCCACAGTGGTTTAGTCCACAGTTGTGGGGACAGCTCAGTCCTGTGGGCAGGAGATGAGGAGCTTACAGTCATAAGGAGGTCAGTCATCCCTGACGCTTCTCTGTCCACTTGCATCATGACGCTCGGAGCAGAGCCGCAAGCAAAGGCATAAGTACTGCATACATTATGTACTACACAGAGAACGCTGACGGCAATTGTCATTTCACTTGGACCTATGCATTTCCTCCTTAATGATGTTAGAAATATACAAATTCAGTCAATGCACTGTCATTGTAAAACTGTGTGGTGACAAAGTAATATTCAGTGTATTAAAAAACTAGCAAAACCTCTGACAAGCAGCACTATAACCATCGACTGTATACAAAATTTTACAAAACCTTCATGATGTTGCCTGTAAGTTTCCTGAACAGCAGTTTTATATTTCAGTGTAGTGACTCTGGCTGTCACCATTTTGGCAGTGCCTGACTTCACTGAACTCCCAGCCGATCCAAAAATCGACAAAAAGGTGAGGCATGAAATTGTCCCTTGGCTGGGAACTGTCCTGTTACAGCAACCACCTGTGACTCAAAGCAGCCACATCCTTAATTATGCATAACTTTAAGTCTTAATACAATATAATTAGGTGAGTTTTATAAAAATTCACAACTAATAAAGCTGTCATGAATAGGAGAATGAGTAATGCAGACTGAAACTGTTTTTAATACCAGACTGTAAACATGTTTATTTCTGCTGTAATATTGGACATTTTGACATGGCAGATTATGGGGATTGACTTACTTTGGAGCCAGCCTCAGGTGGACATTCACAGAACTGCAGTTTTTCACTTTTGCATTGGTTGGTGCTTGACTATAAGACACTCTGACTGTTTTTTTAAAGTTTTTTTTTTATATTTATGTACATTATGCATAGCAAAACTGAAAATACGTTAAACAAGGCAGTGCAATTTGGCACATTTTTTATTTTTAATATCTGTTTTGGACATTTTTGTGGCTTCACTGACAGAGAGAGAGACAGAGAGAGAGAAAGGAGAGCAATAGTAAGCATGGGGGAAGAGAGCTGGGCAATGAAATGCAGCAAATTGTTCGGTTGGCTGGAATTTGAACCATGGACTCTCTGCTCCCATACCCATGTGGTGTGCGCCCTAACCACTCGGCTATCAGATCACTCTGTTTGGGATGCTTTAAAAACAAGCCATGTATTTAGCAAAACACTGCACCAGGTGTACACATATATCCCTGGAGCCTACAAGACCCACCTGTCCCTCCCTCTTGGACACTCTGACCAAATGTTCCTGTTTTCCTGAGCCCAGACCACAAAGCACTTATCAGTAGAATCCTCAGACCTGGACAGCACAAATCTGGACTGAGGAAGCTTCATCATCACTGACTGCAGGACTGTTTTAAGGACACTATGTGGGAGGTCTTTGAACACTCAGACATTGAGCACCACACCTCCACTCCACCGTATATTTATATATCACCTTCTGCACTCACGATGTAACTACAAAAACCTACCTGAAACCCTGTTTCAACAACAATGTGCGAGTGCTTCTCAAAACCCAGGATGCAGTACTCAGATTAGTTGACAGTGAGAACTACAGAAGAGCAGAAGGGCAGACCTAGACAAAGACATTAGAGCTGCTAAACAAGTATACCAACCCCCGTAGCATGTGGCAAGGCATCAGAAACATTTCTGACTATACACAGAGCCACATCCGTCCTCAATCGATACCTCCCTCCCAGGCCAGCTCCACCATTCTCTGCCTACTTTGAGGATAGCTCCAACAAAGGGCCAGCCATAATCACCACCTTACCAGAGAGCAAGTGCATTCCCTCTGATCTCGACCAACTCCAGTTTACCTAAAGGTCAACAGATCCACAGATGATGCAGTCTCACTAGTGCTTCAAACTGCTCTTACCCACATAGAAAATTCCAACATCAAAGTCAGGCTGCTGTTTGGTGACTTCAGCTCAGGGTTTAACTCCATCAGCCCAAACAAACTAGTCCACAAAGTGCAGACACTAGGTCTAGGAGCCCTTCTCTGTCTGTGGATCAAAGACAGCGTAGCTAGCTGGGAAATCAGTCCTCATCCACCATCATCATCTGCAACGTCCTCCCCCAAGACTCTCCCCCTTCCTAATAACTACACTCCCACACAGAGCTCCCCTGAACATGTGGTTAAAAAGGTCCTGCAGTGCCTCGGTTTTCCGAAGATCCTAAAGAATAACGGATGACACCAAAAACTATTTTAAAAGTTTTTCCACTGCACAATAGAGAGCATTCTGACATAGTCTGGTACTCCAGGTGCACCACAACAGACAGAAAAGATCTGCAGGGGTTAGTGACAGTCAACATCGATCTGTGGATTGTCAGCTCACCACTTTCTAACTTGAGAGATATGCACTTTAACCATTTTGACAAATTAACCTCTAAAGCTGTACTGATGGTTTCCTCATCCTGGTGTGCTGACTGATGCAAACTGTGAACACAGACAATAGGCACACATGCAGTTCTATTCATATTACAATATATAGTACATACTATTGGTGATGTGTCGATCAAGTTATGCAGAAAGCTGCATTGCTGTTCACACAACAGTTAGCATTTATGAAAGGCTGTCTGTGACTTTACACTTTTTACAGACCATAGCAGCTAGTTACAGACTGAACTTCTTACTGTGTTTAAGCACTGTCAGTGGAAAGCACCTCCGAAGTCCAACAGTGACGACCTCAATTACTGCTGTCTCAAAGATGAATTTTAAAGTTGTGGATAAAGGTGAATCTTCTCATACAGCATCTGCTCAAAGCAACCATTTGTTTAGAGCACCATTAATGTTCCTGTCTCCTGTATGTCGGACAGTTTGTGGTGTGTATAGTTTGCGCAGTCACAAGATTTGGGCTGCGCATGGTACAGAACCTCGCAGAATTAGGAAGATGACAACATTTTGCGTCAGTTGGACTTGTGGAGATGTGGATGCAGAAAGCATGAATAGGCCTTTACGTTATACGATAGCCTACACCATGCTCCCCTCAGGCAGGCTCTGAACCATCTGCACACGAACCAACAGGCGGAGAAACAGCTTTTTCCCCTAAACGGTGGACAAGCTGCTGAACTTATAACCCCGCCTCCTAAAAAACAACTACCCTGCCCTCAAGTGCGATACATAATAGCTTCTACAACTGTCACCGTTTATGGAATTTTGTCTGATCCAAGTTGGAATTTATAACATTGCAATTGTTAAGTTTTGCTTTGGCTTGATATGTAATGACAGTAATGTAGTTAGATATTTATGCTGATGCTGTGAACAGTAACAAAGTGTCATTTCTTCATAATCTGCTTAGCTTATTACAACTGCACTGTAACTGACTTGCGGTGTCTAAGATTGTGCCACAAAGCAAAACTGTGCAGCCTGATAATAATGAATAATTTGCTATTTTCTCCATGTCACTCCAAAGCTATGTATTCAGCAGACATCTTAAAAAAAAACTGGTGTACTTGGATATTGTCTTGTTGACCTTGTAAACTTGACTTAGTGTCTCAAACTGGTCTTTGTTATAGTGGAGCCTTCAGTTAAATATTAATCTGTGTTTCATCAACATTTTATGAAAACCCCTTTGGTTTTCTTTTGTTTTCTTCAAGAATGATTCCATTAGTCTTCGATTTTATTAGTTAATAATTGGCTTTGCCAAAACAAAGTTCAGTTATTTTGTGAATACTTCGTGCCTCATCACTGACACACTAACATTTGTGGAGCGAAGCATCAAACTCCAGTTGAATAAAACAGACTGACTGTAGTGTACCAAGGAGCAGAACAACAGTTGACTGTTTGAGTCATGCCAGAGCAGCACACAGAAAATTCCAGTACCCTTTCTCACAGCTGTAAATTTGGTAGGAGACCATTTAAGAAGACAGCTAACGCAAAACTTTCATCCAAAGGGAACATCTGCATCAGGCAGCAGGTAACAAACTGATCGGATGTTTACAGTGAAATGACCATTTACGGTCCTCTTGGAGACAACAGGACATCTCCGACCTTCCAAAGGAACTGATAATGGTCGCACTCTGTCAATTCTGAAGATAACCACACCTCTGGAGAAGAGGAGATTGCATTCTTTACTATGATCTCCTCACCTGCTTCTCCTCCTAGCAACCATAACTTTCTATTCAAGAATGAACTGAACAGTTTCAAATCCTAAAATTAGGGAATTGGAAAAAATAACAGAAGCCTATCCTTATAAATGCAATGGCGCAAATGTTTGTAACTATGAGCTTTGACTGACTGGACCTTACAGCACTTTTTCAATGCAACTATGCCACCCTGTCTCTGGGTTACTGAACCAACTCACCAGCAGATCTTTGCTGACATACCCTACTGCAGCTCTCTCTCTCATTCCTCCTCCCGATCCTGCAGTTACATTAAAGGCTATGCTAGTATCTCTCTCTCTCTGCTAAACAAGTGAATTATAATCTGAAGTGTTACATTAAAGGCTATGCTAGTATCTCTCTCTCTCTGCTAAACAAGTGAATTATAATCTGAAGTGTTACATTAAAGGCTATGCTAGTATCTCTCTCTCTCTGCTAAACAAGTGAATTATAATCTGAAGTGTTTCTAAATTAATCATCACTCTGCCTTACTGCTTCCAGTGACGATCACTGTTAATTATTTAGTTTGTTTACCTGTATTCATTCATTTACTGTCTGTTGTATATAGTCATAGTTGTCTTGTTTGCTTGTAGCAGCAATTAATCAGTGTTTTGTGTCTAATTATTTTAGGTGCTATTTTGTGTTTCATTGTTTGGGAACTGGAGGTCAAATGAAATCAGAGTTTGTGACTTCCAAGTTTAGACTGATTAACATAGTTAAATTTGATAAATTTTATTTATGTTCAGTTTAAAATATTCCGGACGAAGGTCTCAGATGATGTGATTTAAAGATCGGAGTGGTGCCCTGCTAAACAAGTGCAATTTTAAACTTTAGGTGTAGTTCACGTTATTATGCTGCACTGACCCCCACACGCTGCAGCACTTTATAAATCCTCAATGACATTTTGAAAGACTACTTGGACATCTTGGAGAATGATGGCTTTTTACATTACTGATGTAGCATCAGAGAGGCTGTTTTTCATTGCTGGAGAAATGAAATTAACAACTCCATTCTCCTACCCCTCCATCCCTTACTGCAGTTTACACACAAACACATAAAACAGTGATCTTGGTCAGTGAATTATCTAAAATTTATTTTCATACATACTTTTTATTTTTATAATTTGTCATACTACAGTTAACATACAGGCTGTCTTACATGAACAACTTTAAAATATAATAAAATATAGAGTCGCACTCCTTTATGCTTTTTAGTCAGACAACAACCTTCATCAAAACCTGTTAACATAATTATGCTTTATTAGCAGTTCAGTAAGTAAAGGTTAGGAGTCAGTGGTTTGCACACAATGCACTGGAGACTTTCTTTTAATAGAAACAAGAATCATTTTAAAATGAGAATCTCTTCTGAATTGAATCGTGACGCCAAGGATTCCCACCTCTAATATATGCACTCACTCGTAACATGAGGTATCTCATGAGGATTCAGTATGGAGTGTGTGGGCTTTTTGCTGACAAAGCTCATGACCCAGCATGAACATAACACACACATACTAACATGTGCACTTTTGCACACACAGGTGCAAAAGTAGGACACAGTCACTGCCTTGCACTCAGAGTTATGGATGTGTCATCACTTGGTGCTTACGGGGCAGCTGCTGGGAAAACAAAAACAAAGCAGAGATGATGATCAGAAAAATGGTGAAAAAGGCTAAAAATATGTGCAACCTGACTAATAGATCATAGAAATGAGGGCGCAATTTAAACCCACAAGACATCATTTTTAGCCACAACCAGCAGCTATTGTAAGTCACTCTGACAGTTGGTTAGTTAGGGTGGTTGGTTCCAAAAATTTCACACACATCTACAGTGCATGTGCCGTTATGGGACACAGCTGCAAAAACGCTTTCAATTTGACTGCTGCATCATTTGGACTTTAAGTCAACTGGAAGAGCCGAGCCAGAAATCCCAGGCTGTCTTAGTAATGAGTCATTTTAGTGTTGTCTCACTACCCCTAAAGAGCATGTACACATACACACACACAGACTTACTGTTAATACTCTTTGAATCAGAGCCATGATGCTTGCTGGAGATTTCCAGCACCAGAGCAATATAAGTGTAATTTAAATGCTGACAAGATGATTTACTATTCGTTCTTAACCTTGTCTTTTATAGATTGGCGTGCATGACTCATTTCCACCAGTTTTATGTTTCTCACTCTGTTGCTGACCCAGACTGTATATAAAAGATGGACACACAGGGCTTTCAGACTTACCTTTCACACTGGTTGCACTAGGACCACTACCATTTTCATTTATGTGTATTTTCCACTACATCGTTTGACATTAAATAATATTACATTTTTACAGTTTTTACATACAATGTTAATTTCTTAACACAATACGTGAATAATTGTAAACAGAAATAAAGGTGCAGGTAAGTTTTTTTTTTCATATGGATAATCTGAGAATTAAAAGTAGGAAACAGCAGTTCTTCTATGGCTATATAACAAGCAATGCTGAATTGTATTCTCATTTTAGACTCTTCACTGCTTCCTTTTGCTGCTAGCCATGTACCGCTCTTTCTTGGAGTTTCTTGGTGCTTATTTAATGTTTCAGTTTACAATTTGAATGCTCTGACAGCAAAAGCCCTGTTCTCAGCCATGCTTCAGCCGCACTCTTTGCAAAATGTTCAAGGTTCAATATTGGCTGTTTTATTATTTCTCAGCGTTTCTCATAGGTTAGGAATTGCTTGCCGTGCTGGGTGGTGCAGCGTAATCAATGTGTGAGACTCAAGCAGTGTAGAAGGGGAAAGTGTAATGCAACTTGTTTTCTGAAACTACGATGTACAAATGGTCCCCTAAACACCTCACATCCATCAAAAGGTGTTGCTAGGCAGCTGGGCACAGAGAAGCCGCTAGACCACACTCACTGACTTACTTACGTTGCTGCAGGGCACAGAGTTTAGACAGGTATGTGGCCGAAAATCAGTTTGAATAGAGTGAAATGAGGCATACTAGTATCAGACTTACCTAATTTGGAACAGAGTCGTTTTACTTTGCTTGCCTCTGGAGTTCTGATATAGCTCCTAGGTCTGAAAAAGGAAGACAATGCGGAAGTGCTTCAAACCTGTATTTTTTAACTGACTAGCAGACGGCTAATTATCTGCTTACAAAAAGAAGTTCAATTGTATAGAAGTCCATGTGAAAGTGAATCTACTTTTCAAGTAATTTGGTAGCTCAGTAAACTTTTTCCTAATGAGTTTATGGTCTCCCTTGCTAGTTTCAGGTCTCCTCCAACACAGCATGGTGTTCATTTAGTAAATCATGGTCCCACTTAGAAATAATATAGAAAATAAAGCAGGGTATGTTGTGGAGCATGGTGACCCTGTGACTGATGAGCTTGTGGGGATATACAGTGTCCTCTGACTCTCAGTCAGTTCATCCCTTTCTTGTCATGTCTGGTTTCAAAAACACAAGATGGAGACCAAAGACAGTCATCTTTAATATACAGTGTGACCCAACAAGTCCTCCCTTCTAAATGACCGTATCAGTCATTTGTCCTTGAACCCTTTAACATGAACCACAATTCTTGATTGTATTGCCATGAGCTATGTCACAGACACGTTGCTAGGTTTGGGTGCAAAAACCACCAGACCGGGTTAGGAGAAGATTATGGTTTGGTTTAAAACCAGTACTTTGCTAAGGTTAAATAACCTTTATTGCCATGGTTGCCATAATAAATATGCAGATGCAGTTATGGATTGGTCATTATGACAGGAAGCAAAGTTCCATTTCATTTTCTTCCACTTATCTGAGGTCCTGCTGCAGTGGCAGAAGGCTAAGCAGAGCATTCAAGACATTCCACTTCCTCCTGGGGCATCTCACAGCGTTTCCAGGCCAGATGACATATGTAATCCCTACAGCAAATTCTGAGTTCACCCTATGGTCTCCTTCCAGTTGGACGTCTCCAACAAACCTCTACATTAAGGTGTCTAGGAGACACCCTGACCAGATGCCTAAATCACCTCAGCTGGCTTGTTTTGATGCAAAGCGGCAGTGACTTCACAACAAGGTTCCTCTGGATGTCTGAGGTCGTCACCCATCTCTGAGGCTGAGCCTATCCATCGTAAGGAGGGAGCTCATTTTAGCTTTTTGTGTCCTCAGTCTCCTTCTTTTGGTCACTACCAAGAGCTCATGACCTTGGGTGGAGATTGGAACAAAGACTCATTATTGAATTCAGAGCTTTGTCTTCCAGCTCAGAAATTCAACTGACTGTTGAAATTGGAAACGCACAGTGCCTTCTCATTTTAAAGTTCACTGTTTTCTTGTTTGTCCACCCTGACTTCCTACTTGTGTTACGACTTTGTGGCTGTACAACATCACCTGGACTCTTCATACTCATTCTGACTCATATGACTGCTAGAGATGTCTTAAAAAATATTTTTCTCTAGTTCAAAATAAGCAGTTTTCACAAATAACGTATGGGGTGGGTTATTATGGGAGGACAACCACTGCTGAACTGGCTGACTCAAAGAATAGAATATATATTTGGATATAAAGCATGGACACTAAATTTCAGCTGAAAACTTTACTGAAAAAATGAATGGCATTCTGGTATTCAAATTTTCTCATTCTAAACAGGCTTGCTCAGCTGTGGGTTAGAGCTAAACAAACTCCCAACACAAGGACACTTAGTTTGACTGAAGTATTTTAGGTCAAAGGAGTGACTCATAGTTTGAAAATCAAATTAGTAAATGCATATCAGCACACCAATGTGATTACTTCAATTCAAATAGCTCACTATTTTTAGATTGTAAACTAGTGCACAAACACTTCTCTAAGACATTTGGACAAATTCTATCCATCACGCGCAGCACAATCTCCCTTCACACACACCATCTTTGTGTCTATGTATTGCGATATGCACTCATGCCAGCACAGTAGCACACTTTGCAACCACAGTCCTTTTTCACTCAGCACTTTTCCACTGCTCATTAAAGTAAAGAAGATTTAAGCCAGCTCCAGTTCCATGTGGAGAATTGGTTGGGAATCTGCGGTTCCCTTGAGAAGCAGGACGGTATTGATCTGAAATAAGCTGCTTTTCCATTAGGTGTGAGATTGATTTGCAGCTGTGCACATCTGCTCAGAAGGGTGAGAGATATGGAAGGACTGGAGATAATAGTTTATTTTGAAAGCATTGAAATGGGGTTGGGAAGCAGAGAGTATCTAACACTCCTCTCCTCTATGATACAAAATGTACAATACGCTGTAAACAATAACAAAATATAATACATTACATACAGTACAATCAGTTATACAATATTTGTATTCAGATACATGTTTTTTAATGTTTACAAATATATTCTAAGATGAAGATGGGGTTGTGTGAATATGGAGTGTTGCAGATGAGTTGATTGAACGACTGATTGCAGAATTACACAATGAGCTTCTGTGCTGTTGAAATCAAATCAATGCAACACTGCAGTTTAAAACAATGGACGACATCCAAATCAGTCATAGTCAGATACAACCAATTACCTCAACAATCAGCTCTGCTTCTGCTTTCCATAAGCCACTTTATCCCCAAAAAGACAATTACTGAGTGATTCTGAAGCCCTATTCAGACAAGGCCAGTTTATCAGGAGAAGTTCCAGTCATGGTGTAAAAATGAATAAGTATCATGTCATGTTTATAGACTGCACATACCCATTCATTTTAACTCCAAAAGTTATTTTTCATGGGCTGATGATACCTATTAAAGCTGCAGTCTTGTTTGAAAGGATAAATCAAGCTCTGTTCAGTCAAAGCCCTTTCCTTCTACAAATAAATTAAACTTTAATTCTCTCTTCATACTGGCCACACTACATCAGTAGTAAGTGAGCATCAAACTGTCTAAAAGAACTAAAAGCAGTGAATTCTTTGTTAAATAGCTAATATTACCTGATTTAAATCCACATTTTGCCAGTTTTAGATTGTATTTTATTTATGTAACTTTTTTGAATGGACATTTGTGTTGGAACAACATTTGGAACACATTATTTATAAATTAAATAACAAGACTTCTATAGTGAAACAACAAGAACAGTATTGCAGGTTTTGGGTGCATGGCCTGTATTATTTTGTTTCAAATCTGAGACTGCAGAAATAAATAAATGCAGTCCAGGACCAAACTGAATCAATTTTGATAGTCGTTGATAGCCCTGATATCTTTTCTAAATATATCCATATGTGTATATACAGTATATTAATATAGTAATATTAAAAAGAGGAAATGATGAGGCTATTGTTTCTTGTAACTTTTCAGCAATGTATCTCACAAACGAGATCGCAACTTAGCTTGAAGACACCACTTGACTCCATACCACTCTCTGCTTAGCTGTGGCCCGTACCCTGCTACATGTGCTGCTAAGTTCTTAGAGTATTGCAAACAATGAAGTCTGTGCTGTTCTGCTAGCAAAAGTATGTGATGACAACATTTTTACATACTATTGCAACTCATTATTCCTTACCTGAACAATGTCGCAGCTGCCTGGTTGATTCAAACCTCAGCAGCAAGATTACTCTCAACAGTCTTACTGCTGCTCACAAATACTTGGCGCAGGGAACACATTACTCTGAACACTGGCTTCCCATTTTGTACAGAATTAAATTCAAGATTCTCTTGATTACTTCTAAACCTACACCCCTCAGATCTGAGAATCAATTATTGTTAAAAGTTCCTTCATACAGGCTTAAAACAAAGGAGGCCCATGCTCTTATTCTGGAACAAGCTCTTCCTTACATTTACAAAAGCTCATTCAATGCCTTAGCTCAAAAAGTTTTTAACTACCCACCTGTACAGGCAGGCATTTGTACAACATCTTAGCCGTTTTCTAACGTTTTGTTCACGCTCTTTTTAGTGTTTCACTGTTTTTACTAATGTTTTATTGTTACTTTCTAAGGCCTTGTGTATTTTAATGTTTTGTGAAGCACCCTGTAAATCCAATTTTCAAAAGTACTTCAACATAGTTTCTCATTATTATTATTAATAAATACCCACCAGGATCTTTTTCTGCATTACATTCTGTATGAAAAAGAGTTCATATCAGTACATGTCAGACAACATATGCGCCAATACAAAAATATCTATTTGGCCAAAATCAGCTGATAATATTCACCCATAGCAAGTGACATCCCCGGTCGCATTGCTCTGAAACAGCTGTGCCAAACAAGGTAAAGCCTGATAGTGATTGTTAAATAAATGGATAGACCTTCTCCAGGAAACTACATTGTTGTCTGAATTGTGCAGAGCAACATGACCCGAACATGCAACACCTTAAATCTTCAGCCACAGGCACACGGCATGAGATTTTATCAAACGTGTACAATGTTGATAGAAATAAATAGTAAAAATGTTGATGAAGCCAGAAGTTATTTCTGTTTAATTTTCACATTATACCATTAAATTTAACACAGCCATTTCAAAACTAAAATATGAAATGCTACATTTGCTAAAAATAAATAAATGAATAAATAAATTGGCAAGGAGACAATGGCAGTCATGATGGGTGAGCTGCTGCAATCCAACATCTCTCACATACTGTCAAGAGTAATTTGCTGACTCCTGACAGACTAGTCTGATGTTTAGTGTTGACTGGCTTTACTTTGTTGCAGCCTGCTGCCTTTTGCACATGATTCATTAAAGATAACATAATGGAGAGTTGCAGACTAATCAACATGTCGGTCCTGCTGCCTTTAAATGGCAACAAGAATATTATAAATTGAAGCTTCCCACAATGTTTAAAGCCATTGCAGATGACAGGAAAGAAGTTGTACTGTATACTTAATGTTCATGGGATTTTCTGCATTGAGGTTTGTTTGTACATACTGCAACGAGGTTTTAAGTGCCCCCCAAAGAGGTTTGTTTAAACCACTGCCAAAGGGAAATCACCAGTGGCCAAATGACAAGAGTTGGAACCAAACAGCACATATGTATTCTTTTCAACCAGTTTGTTAATTGGGGTTTCAATAATCATGCAAACAAAACATTTTTGTTTATTAAATGGTCATAAAAAGATCAAATCTATCAAATACCTGTCAAATAAGGTGACATAAACTCATTTCCCTTGTATGTGAACCAATCATACTTGCTGTTGTGTGCAGTCATCCCCCAAAAGGCCCATTATGAGCCAATGAAAAACCCTGTTTTTCTGTTTTCACCAAACCCCAAAAGAGAAAGCAAATTGACATTGCACGAGAAACAGATGTAGTGTGGTTCTGAGACATCTATTCTCAGTCTCTGCCCATATTTAATGGTCAGGAAATTACCGAACTGTTGGAGCATTGCTTGTGCTGGTCATTGTGCTGCCCAGAGAAAAGGGCCCTGCGGAAAATAGAGTGTACAACCATGACAGCAGCTCTGTGAGGTGGTGGGCACAGTGGTGCTTTGAGCTAAAAGCTATGATTGCA